>NC_056734.1:32445897-32572255 GCF_019279795.1 Protopterus annectens | reverse complement strand
TATCGCGCCAACACTCCCACCACTCCTTGACAACCCTTGCGCTAGGGTTGGGCTTTCCATACATACTATGGTGTGTGGTGGCTGTACAGCTGATGTGTATTATACAGCTCTTTTAGGACATTGTCATATTATTTCATTGCTTTGCACCTTCTGTACACATATCCGGGGTTCTGCTGTGGTTTCTACGCATGACATTTTGTCATTATTTACAGTTTGTGCATGTTTTCTTTGGACATTCTCGGTGCCTTCGCCTTTGGCATATTGCACCTGTATGATACCTGACGTTGACAGCCTTCCGTTACTCCTTGGTCATGTTTGGGTAAATGTAAACCGTTTTTTTTCGGTTTACATTGCCGTGCCCTTACGCTACGCATGCCCCACTTCGTGAATCGCTATTTGCCTTCATTTGCATGGTGCAATACCGCACACAGTGTGATTAGCATACCTACGCCGGGGGCGGCGCAGGTCCGGCGCACGCCGGTAGTGCACGTGGGATTGCTTCATACCTGAATCGCTCGGTGGCCATATTTGTCTTTATAACGCCGACGCTATGCTGGCGCCTGGCGCAAGGTTCATGAATCCCGGGGATGGAAAGAGAACAGGTAAAGCAACCTAATGTACAAAGGATGATGGCATGCCAATGGAAGATGGTTGTAGCAGCAACAACAATCACATATCTATACGGTACAGTAGGGACTGCACAGTGAAAGTGTGAATTATGTGACTGCCACACAAGGTAACATAACAGTGGGAAGGATGTCTGTATGACATAAGAATCCATACATGAATAATGCAGAAAGCATATATCAGGGATCTGACATACAATTATGGTAGGGTGCATATTGTGAAGCTGTGCAAACTGATTTGTCTGAATATGAGTATAATCTCAGCAGAGGACTCCAACAAGTGGGACACTAGTAAAGGCTCATGGACAGCATTAAAAAAGAAAAAAAAAACTACTGGTCTGATTATAAGGTGCGATGTCCGCATTATACTTGGGTTGTGTGTTTGTTTTCCTGACTTAACAAATCCTCCTTGTTTTCTTGCCATTGCAGGTGTTGTCATGGCTGTGGCAGAAATCTTTGGTATGTGTTGATACTGTCTGTACTACACTAATATCACAGTTGAAGTCAATGATTGCCCACAATCTGTAGTCCTTCAGGCAGCTGTTTGGACACAGGATGTGTATGTCAACTCTGATGTCCATCACTTGAATAAAGGACGGGAAAGGGCCTAGCAGACAGCCCTGATGTACAGACCTGATCACGGGACCTGAGATACAGGTCACTTCACACATTTCAATATAGTGAGATTCCACATATGTGATACACTGGTCTACCCACTTGGTGATATAGCTGTTTATGGCCACATCTGACAGTGCTGATTATTGAATACCTCAGTGTGGATTTGTGTCAAATGCCTTGGCCTGGTCAAGTTCCACAAGATGATAGTGTTGTCATCATGCATGCCCTTGATGACTTCTTTGAGGACATCTATCAGATGTAACAGGTATGATGTAGCATTATCAACTCACATGGGTCTGTTGCACATAGCCAGGATATCACTAGTGTCCATTTAGAAAAGGTCCACAATGAAATGTTGGTCTACCTTACAGTTGAGGAGAGTCACAATGTGTCAGTATATGCAAGGATCAAGTGCTGTCCCCCCAACTCAGATGGATGCATGTTGATGTATACCCTTCTATGGGAACATAGCCCATGTGGAGGGTGTGTTGAAGTATGTATTCAACCATATCAGGGAGGTGTATTTGTTGAGTCACACCATAGGTGATCTGTGATGTTGTCACAGCCTATTGATTCTGCGTGATTGGCCTGGATGAAAGTAAGACAGTGCATACTGCCTATCATGATCTGGCCAAGGGTTTTGACACAATCCCCCATGCAGCTATCATGGAGAAACTCTCCCAAATGGGGATTAACCCCTACATCACTACATGGGTAATCAATTAGCTCACCAACAGAATACATACTTTGATAGTTGGTGACTCAACCTGTACCAATAGAGCTATCCTCACTGTTGTGCCCCAGGGATCTGTGTTTGGCCCTTTACTGTTTTAACTCTATTTCTTGACAGTGCAGGCTAAGGTATATGGCCTTTGGCTTAACAGGTTTGCTGATTCTTGCATATTGGATGCAATCATTGAGTTCAGCAATGATGATAACATAGTACATCAGGAAGTAACACGGACAAATGATTGGTAACAAAGCCAAATGATCTACAAATAAATGCAGACATGTGTCTTTATTTTGTTTTTCTGAAAAATGGAATTCCATGCTAATTACAGTATTGACAATAGTCTTCCTATGCTAAAACCCAGTGATGCAAGCACAGGGAACACATAGATATTAATCTAAACTCTGACTACCAAGTGTCTACACTGGCATTGAAAGCCTGAGTTGTGTATACCATACGTCATGCCATTGTATTCAGATCTTAGGACTGCATGACAACACTGTAGTCCAAACTCATCAGAACACTAATAAAGTATAATTCTCTGTTTTGCTTGTCCCTCACCAGACACATGCAGCAGATGGAGAGACCACAAGGCTTTCTCATCAAGAAAACACAGGGTCTACAAACCATGCCATGATGTATCTGGATAGACTGAAAGCCATGTCACTGTAATCTATATCATATAGGATGAGATGACTACTGCCTGGCCTCTAGGCCAGTCTCTGACCCTGCCCTAGTGAGAACAGTGCATATCCACAAACCAGATATAGGTTATTACATCAGTAGTGTCTGTTGAGGAGAATATGGTAATAACAGTATCCCATATGCTGGAGTAAAAGGCTCTCTGTAATGCCAAGCCAGAGCACAATTACACAGACCCAGTTGACTGCAGTCAGAATAGAACCCCTACCTACCTAAATACACAGACTACAGACCTTTGTATTTAAGGAAAGGTCCATAGCTCAAGTCTGACTTGGAGTGTCTCAGAAAACACTTTATAGCTCATGACAACAACAGTGTTTGTTGAGGAAAATACAGCAAGAACAGTGTTCCACATGCTGGTGTAAAAGGCTCTCTGTGATGTTAAGAAAGATTACAAGGAAACACACACATACACTTGACTGCAGTGAGAATAGAAACCTTACCTGTCTAAGTATACAGACTACAAAACTCAGTGTTTTACGCAAGTGCCATGGCACAAGTCTCACTTCTGCGGGACTGCAGGTCATCTTATAGTGGATGACATTAGCAGGCCATGTTGGAAAGAATACGTTGGGAGGCCTGCACAAAATGAATGTAGAATGCATGTCTTGCCACTATGGACACATAGTGATTGAAGTGTAGATTGCTATCAACATGTTTTCCCAAGTCTCACAACACTGTGTTTGAACTTAGACTGGTGATATGCATATCATAATTAGAATGTGCACTTCATTGTCAAAGGGGAAAATGAGGCATTGTCTGCTTCAAGGCTCAGTCCATGAGTTTGGCACCAGTCAGTTGTCTGTGTCAGCACCTTCTGTAATATGTCACCATCATCGGGTTAGTCTATATGACTGCATCCAGTTAACAGTCATCTGCAAACCTGGTAAACTACAGGCCATTTACCTTTGCATGGGCTTTAGATAAATAGTCTCCAAACAGTCAAGGGCCCAGCACAGATCTTTGTATATTCCACTGGGTAGTGGTCTATTGGTGGAGGTGCAGACCCCAACTTTGATAGTGTGTGTTCTGTCAGTGAGTCAGTTGGCTATCTGTCTAGTAATGTATGGGTTAATTCCCAGATGGGAGATTTTCTATATGATACATGAATGGAGATAGTGTTAAAGGCCTTGAATAACTCACCATAGGTTGTTTGTCCAGTTATCCCTCATATAGTTCTCTGGACTCACTATCAAAAAATTCCACTAGGATTAATAAGCAAGATCTATCCTTGACAAAACCAAAATGGGTCAGATCAATTGTGTTGAAGGCCATCTATGTCCTTGTGGATAAGGTCCATGCTGATTCCTTCTCCAGATTTGCAGATAAGGCTTTTTAGGCTTATGGGTCAATAGTTTAAGTTGTGCATGTTACCAGATTGATGTGCATTACATATCACACAACATTTGATATTAATTTCTGTTGTGTAGGTGATATATGTGTGAAATAAAAGTACTGAGACAACAGAGTTGCAGTGTTTGGGAGGAGGAAACACATGGCTGTATCGTAAATATGTCACATATTGGTAGATAGGAACTTCAGTCTGTTCTATTTCCACATGTAATTTCATGTCATAGTCAGTAAATGAACAGTAAATATCAGTAATACATGCTAATATTTACTTTTCCATAGCGAGTTAAGCAGCGGGTTTGTGTGATGGTTGGCAAAGTATTTGTGCATGCGAGATACACATTTCCAATACTATTCATGTTTGCATGTAGGTAAGCAGTGTGCAAATGTGAGCCACTTTGCTAATGCCTGAGAGTTAGTACTGAATCTATGAAACACACATGTTTCTTACCTGGCTCTGTGGCAGCATGTGTAAATGCATTAACACATTTCTTTTTGGACCCAGATGATCCTGCGTTCAAATCCAGGTGTATCTAATACCTTTAAATAAACATTGATAATGAAATTACATGAATTCTTTATAGTTCATATGTCGCTGTGTGTTGGCATAGCACAGTCAGTTAAGTGGCATTGTGAGGGGGTAACCACAGCATTTTGCTGCCACTCCCTATTGTTGAGCATTGGTAGGAGATGAGCACCCGTGCCCAAACATGCAGCCCAAAAAGTGAAGGCATCCATTGCTTTTTTTGGCTACTTATGTGTGTTGTGTGTGACTAAAGGTATTAAAATAGGGTAGATAGGAAAGTGGTGAAATGGGGAGCAAGCAGCAGAACAAAAAAGGGAAAGCAATACAGGAATGTGCAGTAGGGAGATAGGAAATAACTATTGCTAGCCATTTCTTTAACAGCATAAACTGAAAATATGTGCAGAATATTAACTGAATTTGGACTGTTACTTCCACAAAGAGGGGTGACCACAATGCAATCATGTCATATAGCCAATTAGACTGAATCAAGTGTGTCAAGAAGACATGTGTGGAAAATGGAGAGTTATGAATAGGATGATTTTTTTTTTTGTGTGTGTAACAGATGCCCATTTATTTTATTTATTTATTTATTTATTTAACATTTGTTTTCCAGGAAAGTCCAACTGGGACAGAGCCCATTTTCAGCAGAGGTCCACAGAGAAATGTTCCAGATGAATGTCTTTGGAATGAATGTGGGAAGACACTGGTGCACCTGGAGAAAACTCACACGAATGCAGAGAGGGCATGTAGACTCCACACAGAAGGCACCCCAGCCAAGAATCAAGAATGAAACTGGAGAACCTCTTGCTGTGAGGTGACAGTGTTAACAGCTATACCACTGCACTGTTGTGAGGCATAGTGCACCATAGTGAGCTGGCGCTTCATCACCCTAAACCTTTTTTTATTTCAGTAAAAGAGGAATTTTGGGAAAGGGACATAGGCATGTCTGGGTGAGGTAAGTTGGGTAAGCAGGGAAGCATTTTCTAACATACAAGACAAATGAGAGAAGAGACAGGGATGGTGATGGACACAAAAGTTTGAGTGATGCTATGATTGGGGTAATGGAGGAGATAACCCAGGCCCATGCCCATCAAGCTTGAAGACAGTGAGAATGGAGTCCTCACCCACTGGACTGTCATTAATGTCACCTTACTCTGCTGGTGCCTGGAGTGGTTGATGCTTACTCATCCCCGTCCTGCTAAGGACCATGAGGGAGAGCAGCCTCTCCATCTGGCATAGGCATACACCAGTGGTGCAGTGCACGACCCTTAGCACCATCCCAGGTGATGAATTCATTGCCTCCACCACTGCTTGTGGAAGGTACCACTGCACCAGCTTCCAGGGAAATACTACTTGAGGGCACAGGTAGTGTAGGGGCAGCAGAGACAATCCTGCAAGGTTGTCTGCCAGATGTGCTGGGAGTTAGTGCTGGAGCCAGTGGAGCAGAGGCAGGCTGATTCACTGGGGTGGCCTACCTCACTGTGCTGTGGAGCATTTAGTGATGTGGTAGACATGGATGGCATGGAGACATTTTGACAACACATACTAGAAAATGAAAAAAAGAGAGATAAGAGTGGGGTGAAAGAAAAAAAGAGATAAAATTAGTACCATCATATGTAACATACAATGCATTAATACAATTATACAACTATTTTATCTTAGTGTTGCATTTAAGCATACCTCCTAACAGATGCACACTATGCTACAGATTGCTGAAAGTAATCCTTGAAAAATAAAATGATTGAATTTAACAATTGGCTTAGTTTCTGGTGTCATTCCAAGGGGATTCAGTACCTGACAGCATGGGAAGACATGATCAACAGACCACGATGCTTTGCCAGAGATGGCCTGCATCTGTTTCCCTTGGGCTTCAGGCTTCTGGCAAAGGTTCTTGCCCACCCCCAATAGTGCCTTTTTTTAGGCAATGCCATGGGATCAAAACTAGCAACAAAAAAATTTAATCAAAACACAAATTAAAGGTCATGTTGCTTAACACTAGATGTCTAAACATGAAACTGCACTCATTGCAAGCATTTTTAATCCTGTAAGATGCTGACATTTGTGAAGTCACAGAAACCTGGTTCAAAGCTGCAGAGAGCACCCCAACCATGCCATGTTACTCATCCTATCATACATCCAGACCCCAAACCATGGGCAGCAAAGCAAAAGGAGGTGGAGTTGTAATATATATTAAAGACATACACACTTCCAAGCTGGTCAAACATTATGACACACAGGAGACACTCCAGGTGCAGTTAACCATTGACAAGATGCCTATTCAAATCATAGCTAGCTACAGGCCCCCAACTTTTACTCAATATGCTCACTCCACCTATCTGTACATCTTTGAATCTATCAAAATTCAACACGTTGCTTTGATCCTGGGCGAATTTAACTACCCAACCATTGTTTGGAAGAACTACTCATGCCAAAGCACAAATGCCCAGAGATTCCTTGATTTCATCAATGTAAATGCCTTGGCTCAGCTGGGCAGCACCCCCAGAAGAGGTCATAATATCTTGGACTTGGTTTTAACCAACATCAGTAACCACTGCAGCATACCTACAGTGTTATCCTCACTGGTAAGATCCGACCACAAAGCGAACACTTTCAAAGTCATCATCTCCCCTGACCCTTCTCCAGCTAGGGTTAAAAAAAGTTTTCCAAAGCTGATTACAACCTCCTGAGGGATGGTATAAACAGTTTCTCAGCCCCCTCTCCTACCATAGAAACTGGCACATATGTTCAAGTCTACATCAAAGTACTATACGAGCATTTATATAGCTGCATGGAATCAGGAATACCCGACAGGCTAAAATCCTCCTCCTCAAGGAAGAGTAAACCTGTCTGATGGACATCTGCAATAAATAAACTCTATAATAAAAGGGGAAAAAATGCTGTCCTGGACCAAGATTGAGCAAGTGTCTAATTGGAAGCAATCTCTCCTTAGCCTGAACAAGCAAATAAGAGCACTAGTGAAATCCTCCAAAGCAAACTTTGAGTCCAAACTGGCCACATCTGCTAAAGACATTCATAAAACCTTCTTCACATATGTCTGGAATATCAAAGGAAGCACTTAGATCTGCTCAAAACTGGTGGTCAAGGACACCACATACACAAACACTGCAGATATAGCCAGCCTTCTGGCAGACAGATTCAGTGAAAACTTCACCCCCTCTGTACCCCTCATCAGTAAATCAGGACATCCCCACACCTGCCCCCTCCCTATATTTCTAGGAAGCAAGTCATCACAGCCCTCCCAAAGGCAAAAAATACAGCCTCCTTGGGACCCGGTAACATCCCAGGCTGCATCCTACATGAACTCAGGCAGGAATGTGCAGCACCATTAGGCAACTTATTCCACCAAAGCCTGAGTACCAACTTCATCCCAGCTGAGTGGAGGACAGCCACTGTCATCCCTTTACACAAAGCTGGAGCATCCACCGATACAGGAAATTATAGATCCATCAGCCTAATTAGCCTGATCTGCAAGGCCATGGAAAGGATTATCATGGATCTCATTAACAAGGACATTGGCAACTTCCAAACACTTGATCTCACACAGTTTGGTTTCATCAAGAGAAAGTCATGCCTGTTAAATTAAATTTGGTTGACTTCTGTGAGACATTCACCAAAGCCGTGGATGAGGGGAAGATGGTGCACACCACCTACTTTGACCTGGCCAAAGCCTTTGATAGTATACACCACTCAGGTATAGTAGATATACTTTCTCAACTAGACATCAATCCATATGTTACCAAATGGTTAGCAAACTGACTCACTGATAGAACCCACCTAGTCAAAATTGGGGAAGCCACCTCAAGCGGCAGATCCATAAGAGTGGTGTACCCCACAGATCATCTTTGGGCCTCTACTGTTTGGGAAGGCCAGAACCAGTAGACTGTGGCTGACCAATTTTGCAGATGACTGCAAACTCGGCACTGTCATCATTTCCCCTAGTGATATGGACATCCTCCAAGAGGGTCTCACCTAAACAAATAACTGGTGCCAGAAACATGGCCTCAAACTGAATGCCAAAAAATACATGATCATCCCCTTTAGGGAGAGTGATGTCCACAGAAATTATCACATTAATAACAAGGTCCTAAGCACACAATCAGTTGTGAGGGACTTGGTCACCCAGGTTGATAACAAACTGACTTTTGACCACCATATTGCCTCCATTGAACAGAAAGCTTTCTGCATGCCCCACCTCAATAGTAAGGGTATCTCATCCAGAAACAAGGAGGTCATAACATCCTGTGTTCTTCCCTTATAAGACCCATTATTGAATGCAAAGCCCCTTTTGGCATGTACCTCACAAAGCACATGCAGCAGCCAGAGAGACCAATGAAGTTCCTCACCAGGAGAATCCAGGGTCTCAAACATCTACCCTACACAGATAAGCTAAAAGCCATGTCCCTCTACTTAGTCTCATACAGACTCCTCAGAGCTGACCTCTGTCTGTCATACAAAGCAATCTCAGACCCCGTCTTCATGAGACTGCTGCATATCTGCAAGTCAAGTTCCACTGGAGTAACCCTCATGCGCAACCTCAACCTGGTCTGTGAAATCAATAGGACTTGTTGATGTAACAGATTTGTGTCCCAGAGACTTCTCCTTCTATGGAATAGACTCCTTCTCCATGGCAAGAAGATTACCTCATTAACACTTTTTAAACGGAACCTGGATAACTGGATGGGGAAGAGAAAATACACCACTGGGATTCCACCTGTGTCCCTGCTGGACATTGGGTGCTGACTTGTTGGAACATGGGCTAGGTTCTTGGCTTGGCTTGTAAGGGTCTCAGGGCCAACAACCTAGTAAGTTCCTATGAAATGTGCATATATTGCACATATGTGTGTTCCGATTATACAGATTACAGTTTACAGCAGGGCATTTGTGCCACTGGTATAGAGTTTTTAATTTAATGTATATATTACTGAAGAAATAGCATTGTATAGTTGTGAATTGTGGTATTTGAACCCACAACCTCTGACTACAGTCTAATATTGGACTTTTACAATTGATATATGCTACAGATTAATGCATGCATCATTGCATTTACAGTTGGGATATGCATGCTCAATTTGATACAACTCTATAAAATACCAAAAAAAGCTATCTTTAACATGTAATGCTATATTAATACTCCTCTTCTACTGCATAAATACCAATTGCTTCCCTCAGACTCTCCAATTGAGCAACATGGGCCTGGACATTCAATCCATGCTCCCTATCAGCTGGGGGAAAAACAGAAAAGAATAGAAGACCAATATGCATACCAGTCTTGCCTATATTAAGCTTTCTAAGTCTTACAAGTACTCTCTTTATTTCATACTCACACAGCTGTGGGATGTCCACATTCACAAATTTCTCCAACCAACAGTTAACAGTATTCCATTTTCTCCTCTGTAGGTCATTAAAATGATACCTACATTGTTCTCCTGTGTGGGGGATGCCAGTGGCACTGGATACAGCTGAGCCAAACTGTTCTATGCCTCAGACTTGTACTGCGAACCAGAATAGTCCCCCTGCAGAAGCCATTGGCTGTGGTGCTTTAGCAAGAGTCCAATAAATATCCTATGGGCACGCAAACTCTGTGCCCCAATCCTGGTACCTTCCCCACTAACACAAGCCATGTCTATCAGCAGAATTGGAGCAATGGAGACTGATAATTTCCTGTCAGTTCCAGTTATCACATTTACTGGTAGTACACAAACCTGACTGATGTGTTTGCTCAATGTTAAGTGCACAGCAGTAGTGCAAAGCAGGAAAGAATTAAATAATTGCAATTGGAAGGTTAGTTTGACACTTGGCCTTAGTTTGAGTAGTATCTATTGATGTAACCTGGAAATATAAATTGGAAATTGGAAGGTAACTGATATGTGAATTAGGTTTGTAGACATGCACTGGGACATAAATGTAATGACCTAGCACATTTTATTTTACCTTTATGCACTGCAAAAATTGATTCTTACATCATGGGATTCAAACCTAGGCATGTGAGACAAAACATTTTTTCCACAGAATTGATTTTCTGTCTTTGCCACAGAAGAAGTGCTGCTCAAACAGACAGGAATCATGCATAAATACATGCAACAGTATCAGCTGTTACACATGTATGTATGTATGTATGTGACCTGATAAGAATAGTGGATATAGATCCAGTTGTGGATGTGTCTTAGGAAATTGTGAAACCCATGCAAGTCCAGATGGCAGAATTATACTTACAGAACTGTAGTACACAGTATACTGTCAGTCATACATCTGAAAAGCACAGCGACGGTTGTCCCACTCCACAAAGGGGTGCCACCACGGACCCCGGAAACTACCGCCCCATTAGCCTGACAAACCAGGTCTGCAAGGCCATGGATCATATAATTTTGGAGCTTACTAACAAAGACATAGGTAACCTCCAAACTCTGGACCCCACTCAGTTCGGGTTTGTAAAAGGTAGATCATGTCTATTAAACCTGATTGACTTCTTTGAAGCAGTCACTAGAGCCATAGATGAAGGCAAGATAGTGCACACAGCCTATCTTGACCCTGTCAAGGCTTTCAATACCATCCCCCACTCTGGAATTATAGATAAACTCACTAAACTGGGCATAAATCCCTATGTCACAAGATGGGTGGCCAACTGGATCACTGACAGAACCCACACAGTAAAAGTAGCCGACTCCAAGTCCGACTTCAGACCAGCGACAAGTGGAGTACCACAGAGTTCGAACCTGGGTCCTCTCCTGTTCGGCATCTACTTTTCTGAAGTGCAGGGCAACACAGAATGTCTTTGGCTAACAAAGTTCAAAGATGACTGCAAACTGGGAGCCATAATAGAATCACCTAATGATGTAGACATTCTACAAAAAGGCATCACAGAGACAGATGCTTGGTGTCAAAGTCATGGCCTCAAGCTCAATGCCAAGAAGTGGATTGTCATCCCCTTTGGGAAAAACTCAGTACCCATGAACTACTACATAGGTGGTAGCTCACTAAACACTGAAAGTGTGATGAGACCTCAGGACACAGGTTGACAGTAGTCTCTCCTTTGATAATCACATTGCCACAGTAGTCAGGAAGTCCTTTTACATGTCACACCTCATCACAAATGGGTTCTCCTCTAGTAAAAAGGAAGTCCTTGTTCCTCTCAACTCATCCCTCATCAGACCCATTATAGAGTACAATGCCATGATTGGCATGTATCTCACAAGACACCTACAACAATTGGAAAGGCTGCAGAAATACCTCATTAAGAGGATTGTCATTCTCAAACAGATGCCATATGCAGACTATCTCAAAAAAACTCCAGCTCTAGTCTGTCACATATCACCTACTCAGAGGCGATCTCTCCCTAACATACAAAGCTATGTCAAACCCAGAGCTGTTGGACATGCTACACTTAAAGAAATCCCAGTCTCTCCAAACTGCATGCTCCAGGGACCTAAACCTTGTCACCACAGTTAACAGAACTTGCTGGAGGGATAGATTCCTGTCCAAGAGACTTCCCATACTCTGGAACAAACTACCCATTCATGTCAAGCAAAGCTCCTCATTGGCCATCTTTAAGAAAAATCTTGACGACTGGATGGGAAATAGAAAATTCACCCCCTGGGATCACTTCTGTGGCATTGCTTGACGGGCATAGGAGAATAATTTTCTTGGGTGGTGAAAGCCAGGGAACCTTTTTAGCTAGGCTTATATTGGCCCCAATGCCAATAGCCTAGTACATACCTATGAACCTATGAACCTACGGAAACACAATAATGGTGTCTCATCCCTCGTACATATAATTCATATCATTCCACTATCTAAAGTGCTATAAGTGAGAGTGAATATAATGGGAAGTGGAACAACAGTAAAACTACATTTAATATCCTGTATTAGAACCCAGGACCATATGTATGACAGTCCTACACTTATACCTGTTGCAACAAGAATGTTGGCATAAGACTTGTCTATTGCACACCCCATATTAAAACCCAAAACCATCTGTACTTCAGCCCTATGCTTACACCTGCTGCCACAAGACAAGTTACATGACATTCCCTAGTTTACTAATCACCATTAAGGTCTCTGTGTTAACTGGCATGCAATGCCACTTAGCGGATTTATGCGGTGCTCAACAGAATTCATTGAATGCATCCAGTTTCTGTTTTGGCTATTTGGGTCCTGCCTGCAGGTGTTCTGTCTACTTCCTGGGTGATCCAGTTGTCCAGTGTGTGCAGTGCTGCACTTCAGGCAAATGAGATTAGCACAACCAAACCTGACATTCATTTCCTACATTTCCAGTGATTGTGCTAAACCCTGTATCAGGCAAACACCACCCCCCCAAAAAAAAAGAAAGAAAAGAAGAAAAAGAAACAAGGGACAAATAGTTGAAATTAGGAAAATCAATCTATGACATACACAATAGAAAATGTTGGTCTACATGAAATATACCTACATATCTACATAGATCTGGATTTGAACTCACTCCAATAAACCTTCAGAAGACAGGAAGGGTGCCTTATTCCTCTTTGCCACATAAAAAGCTTTGCAGTATTGCAGCAAGGAACTGAAATCATTTTGAATACAGTATAACCAACTACAACATCATCTCTAGTAATATGAAACCATACAATTGTTATTTGTACATTTATTATTTTTGATGTAGTGCACTAAGTGATCACACAACCAGTTATAATTATTGCTTACAAATATACAGCTCTCTCTTATCTCTCTCTGATTGTTTATCATTCTTCTCTGATCTGTAATATGAGACATGCAGTCTGTAAGCCATTCTATATCATTGGCCTTAAAATGTGTGAAGATATTAAATGGAAATAATATCATATGCAGCTGTTGACAAATTAAGGGGAGGTTGGATGTTAATGAACGGAACCTGTGAATTGTGTGCTGCTTATTTACATCTCCAACCTTACAGCTAACACTTTGTAAGTCTAACTTGGCACACCCACTGGATGTAGGCACTCTGAAGTGATGTTGTGTTTTCCTTCTCCCAACCAGTAATCATTCACAGTTGCAATATATTAAAAACAAACACTGAGGGAGTGCCTGCTCTATGTTTACATCTCCTAGATGGAGCCAGGTATTTGGGATTCAGCAATTCTAATCAGTTCACACCTTGTGCATCTTAACTGTGCTAACAGCCCTTAATCTACACCATATAAGAAGGTAACTATTTAGCTAGGAAAACTGAAGGTGAGGAGACTTGTTTATGTGGAGAACACAGAACAGAGACTATTACTTTAGGATATATCTGCACAGAAGGTTACTTAACTTGAGAAGGCATGCTTGCATTTTGTCAGCTACATGCTGCATATGCTGGAATGCAATTAAGAAAAATCTGAAGCAAAGGCATTTACACTTTTATCTGTATACATTAGTTAGAAGTGTACTGATGCTGTGAGCATGTTTGTCAAGGCATTTCACAGGTATACATGATTGGCAATAAAATGGAATGTTCTGTGATAAATCTGTAGACATGTTTCAAGGAAATTTCATCTGATAGCACTTTTAGCATTTCAAAGATGGTTTGCTAGCAAAATATGTCATTTGCCTGCTCTTTTTTCTTTTAGGGAGAAGCAAAGCTGCACTTGTGTTATGGCAAATACAAGGATATCTTGTTATAGTTACTCTCCTTTTTATGCATCCAGTCTGTCATTTGTATTTCAAATCTCTGGACTGTTTCATGTTTCTCCAGTGGGTAATACTGAGATGATACCTATTCTGTTTTATCTGGGAACAGTTATTTTGTAATTATGAGATACTTATGTGTATTATCCTTCTGTTGTCTTCTAGGACACCTAGGATTATGCCATCCAGGCTTCTCAATCCTTGAAGACCACCCTTCCCTGATTCTGAAAACCAAGTTATTGTCAATATTTTTAGGCGAGTAAGTGCCTTTCTGCTTGAAAGGGGGGAGGGAGATATGTCACACAGAATGCAGATTTGGCAGCAGATTGTTGGTGATGTTAATGTCGTGGGTAGCCATGGCCAGACATATGAGCAGGTGCACCATAGGGCCACTGACATGATCACATCTACATGGTGGAGAGCAGCTGGATTGGTCCATGATCAAATGGGTACTGGGCGGACCTGCTATAGAACCACCACTAACACCAAATGAAGAGCTATTTTCCACTGTCAGGGATCCAGACAGCTCCCAGAAAAGTGCAGAACAGCATGTACTTGACATTGGTGCAACAGTTTAAGGGGCAGCAAGCATGTTCCAGGAAGAGCTTCCAAGTAGGCATTGGTATCTCAATTGTTGAATACAGTTGTATAGTAAAACAATTGAAAACAATATGTTATTTCTATTTCACAATATTTTTTTTTTGGGGGGGGGCTTGAAGATTGCTAAAGTTAGCAACACATTCTTATTGATTACCTTAGGTTGGAGTTGTCATCCAAGTTCTTCTTAAAAGTATAGTTACTGGATAAATAAAGGCTTAAAAGTATTACCTCATGGGTTACTGTTAATTGTGATGATGTTGTCCTTACCCTTTGCTTATCTTTTTCCATAACCATCTGACTTGAAGAGGATACACATATCTACAGATGGTAAACCAAATGTTTTTACGTCAGCACTGATGCACAATTTAAAGAAATATTTTAATGTGTGATGTTGATGTCAGGACTGTTGTGTGTATTTTTGTGCTATATGTAATAGTGGCACTACTGTTAGTTTGTTAGCATATATTGGAGTATAGTAGTTTAGGTATTCATTGTTCCTGTATTTGTTTCTTATTATCACATGTGATCCTGACAGTGGAAGTGTGGGACTTCTACCATCTGATGTCAGTGTATCAGCAGACTCTGATGATGATGATGATGGCCAAACAGAGGCACAGTCGGGGTGGGGGTGCAGTGGTTGAATCTGACCCTGAGGTTTACATACAGCCATCCCCTGCAATTCCATTGGACACAGCCAGTAGGCCTATGCCTATCCATTCATGTGAGCCCTCAGATACTGCACAGGTGGCGAGCGAGGCAATTGATTGGGGAAGTGTGGTTACTGTGGCTTCCCTGCCTGCTGACTCTGGCTGTAGCCAGAGTGTGTGTGAGGTGCCACTCAGGAAGGTTGTTAGAGGTGCTCGGAGGAGGCCTGCTGTCCATCCTCCTCCTGATCCAAGTGTCTCTCCCATGCCACTCAATGTATGTTTACAGCCATCATGGAGGCACAGGAACAGTCTCATAGGTGCTCCAGAGAAATGCTTAGTGTTGTAGATGTGGCACAGCATGACTGCCTCCACAGTGTTGCTGATTCAATGGATCAGATGAATGACACATTGGAACGATGGGTGTCTCTGATGGAAAGAGTGGTGTCTGTGATGGAATGTCTGTGGGGAGGGGAATGGCATCCTCATGGGTGTAGGTCAGCCACATCATCTACAGTTAGCTAATGTGGCCATGCCCAATTACAGTCCTATAGTGGCAGTACTTCCACTGCTCCCTCAGTGGGTGTGCTGTCCACACCTTGACATGACAGGCTATGGGGTCTTGTTTCTCGGCATCCTCATGAAGGGAACTCACCTAGCAGACATCAGTCATATTCAGGTAGTGGCTGTGTATCTGACCATGAGTGTGGATGTGCCAGTGCAACTCCTGGTGAGCTAATTCTTGTGGTTGGGGACAATAACAATGAAATGCCACCTCTATCATGCACACCTCACACCTACCAAACATACCAAGACAAATAGCTAGCACAGAGCTTGGCTGTATTCATGCAGACACTCACACACCGGTTTTACCTGGAGGACCCCCTACACACACACACACACACACACACACACACACACACACACACACACACACACACACACACACACACACACACACACACACACACCAGTTATATGGATCAGCCATGCAGCTTAAAACTCATTTTGTCTCACTGGCCATTTGTTGGTTTATCCAAATGTCTGCCTTCTTCTCTTTCTTACTCACACACACTCAACATACTTTTGTTTCAGCCTAGGCCTCCTGCCCCCACATAACACCCTGTGCAAGTGAAGATAACTATGCCATATCCCTGTTCTGTATCTCTTGGATTCAGGGATACATAAGCTTTGTGCCTGATGCACAGTTTGCTTAGCTGACTTAATGCTTAGTATATCTGCATTTGTGATGTTGAACTGGCAATTGTACTTTGACTTATATTGGTCTTAGAAAGTTAACAGTTGATAGCATCACAATTTCCCAACTTTATTGTGAATGATCATGTGAAGGTTGTAAGTCAGAAACTACAATGTGTATCACTACTTTCTAACTTCTCTCTTTAATGATTTTCCAGTACAAAGATATGGTGCTAAACTGAGGGCATACAGTAACCATCAGTACTTTCGAGAGGAATGACTGTGTGAATCTTTGGTGCCGTAGGCCTTCTACTTACTAATGGACACAAATAAGCCAAATAAGTCTCTGTTGTCACATGTTATGGTCATTACTGTATAAATCCCCCACCTTTTACTTGCTTACACTACCAAGTAACAAAATGCAAGGATATTCCAGTCATTCATATTATTACACAATACACTCCAGGTTCAATACTTACCTTGTAAATGTAGCAGTTGCAACATTTTTTAGTTCAGGGTGACTCTGTCTAATGCAAGCAGTACATAACCAATATGTGGGGGAGGTAAAGATTGTGACAGTTGCCTGGCATCAATGTTAGCATATGTATGTGCATAGCAGGAAGGTTTTAGGCCCTTAGGGGGTGAGGGAGTGTGCTATGTGTTGTCTTTTAGACAATGCAAGGGCATATTGAGCATTCCTATGTCTGCCTATGCCCACAACAGCTGCTGGTTTCCCCTCTCACTCCATATCTGTGCGTGGCTGTAGTGACCTTGGCATTGGTGGTGGGATGTGTGCTCCTTCATCTTGTTGACACTGCTGAAGCTGTTTTCTCAGTATGATGTTGTGCAGCATGGCACTTACTGTGAATATTTCACTGCATGTCTGTGGATTGTACTGCAGGGCTCACCCAGATGTATCTAGGTGCCAGAACCATGACTTCAGCAGCCCAAACACATGCTCTGTGATATTTCTGGTTTGAGTGTATCCATCATTATGGCGTTCTTCAGTGGGTGTGTGTACATTTCTGATGGATGATATCAGCCATGGTTCCAGTGAATATCCTGCATCCTCCAGTAAATTACGCTGTGGCATATCCCCCCTGGCAAACATCTGATACAGCTGGGAGGTGTGCCAGATATGTGAGCCATGGTAACTGCCAGGGTTGCCAGCAAGCATGTTAAAGATGATTGTCTTGGCATTACACACAACTTGACAGTTAATAAAGTGGAAGCCCTTTCTATTTATGTAGAGCCTTTCCTGTTCCCATGGTGGTGCCTTAATTTCTATATGTATGCAATCTACTTCAAGGTACTTCATGTGTGCTACATGGTAGAACTCCTGCATATTTCTGACCCTATCCTCAGGGATATGGGGAAAATATATGTGGTCACCGGCATGCTGGAGCATCATATTATTCAGAAATTGATGGATCCTTGATGCTGATGCCTGTCACACCCTCAGCATATCCCCTGTTTGCCTCTGAAAGGTATCTGTAGCTAAGGTTCTAAGTGTTGCACATACCTTTGTCTCCACTGGGATGGGTTCCTCTTGGTTTGCCCTATATCTGAGTTGAGATGACAGAGGTTGCAGAGTTCCTGTAGTGTGTCTCTGTCCACCCTGTAGTGTTCTACAATTTCCACATCATGTAGGTTATGATAAGTTAAATGGGGCCTGAAAACTGTTCTCCTGCTTGGCCTTGTTCAATTGGGAGCTGCAGCAGCAGCATAGACTTCAGCCTGTTGCACATATACATGAATTAAAGCAACAGCCACCCCTAACATTATTTCTGTATAGACGCCTTTCCATGGCTGCAGTATTCCAATAGGATTTGGAATTCACATGGAAAACCAGCAATGAGTCTACATGGATGCTTTATATTTTGTTGAATAGTTCCTCCATCTTGGATTTGTTGATTAGCATACAATTCAGCTGTTTATGTTATAATTAGCATGCTACTGTGTCTACCTTGTTTGTACGATGGTGCACATTGTATACTGAATCACAAAATGTTGCGCTAATGTGTGTATGTGTCATGCCATGATGTGCACACAGTATAAATGCACTGTGAAGGTTTTCTTGACTCTGGCTGTATATCTATCTGTATTTCTATATCTATAGCTAGGGTCTACTTTATTCCTGCAAAAGCCGAATCAGTCAAATACAATTCGCGCGACACATAACGAGCGAAACATGAGTACTTTAAACGCACTGAACCGTGAAAGTGGAAATATCGAATTTTAATAATTGGCCCATCTGCGGAATAGCTCCGTAAGGTAAGTGTGTGATAGTTACAGAATTTTGGGTTAGGGTGCGGGTTAAGGTAAGTGAATAGATAGGTAATATATGTAAGGTTTAGTGTAGAGTTTTGTTGAGTGTATGTGTGTGGAATATTTAGTTTGTTTGAGGATAGCTCAGTAGGGTAAGTGTGCGGTAGTTATGGACCTTAGCGTTAGGGAGGGGTTAAGGATAGTGCATAGATAGTTGTGTATGTAGGGTTTAGTGTAGGGTTAGAAGTAGGGCTTTGGTGCTTTACTTTAGGGTTAAAAGTAGGGTTTTGGTTCATGTGTGCATATGTTGTTTTTTATTGTGTTTCGGTAGGTAGTATGTTGTGGGCGGTGGGGTTGACCAACTATGAGAGATCGAGATTTTGAATTTCATGGTTTAGTGCATTCGACGTATTCACGTTTCACTTGTTATGGTTCACGCAAATTGTATTCAACTGATTCAGCTTTCGTGGGAATAAAGCAGATATCTATATCTATATCTATATCTATATCTATATCTATATCTATATCTATATCTATATCTATGCCTGTATTTATCTAGCTAGAGATAAGTTTATGTCAGATAACTGTTTAATGAATGCTTAATAGTGATTGTCGACCTCTACAGGAACTTCCAACAGTTTTATTGTTGCAGTGTCCATATTTTACATTTCCTTTCACTTTATTGCATGATATAACAAGGAGCCATTTTCAAGTGATGCAAAAAAAAGATTATGTGCTGCCAAAAGTTACAAAAATCTTAACTCTAGAAGCATTAATCTATAATACATTAGTTAAGTCATTTTATAGAGTTCCTGATTTCTAATCTTTGTATATACTGTATCAGGGTCTGCACACTAAAATGGAGGTACATTTCAAAGCAAATATAAATTTCACTCTATCACTGTATAAATTGCAATGGAGCCACAGTAGGAGTCACATAACTATTGCGTTTTACAATCACACAGTAGTGCAGTTATAAAAATATTGTAATATTTACTGGATGCATTAAGGTTATTCAAAAAGATAATGTGAGGGTGTGTGGCTAAAATGCCAAGGTGATAGCAGTACTCTTCTGATGCTCTGCCTGTAAAAATTATTTCTGACAGGATTTTTATGTTCTAATTTAAAAAAAACTTCAAAGTGTTTTTTCTCATAAGTTAGATTTCTTGATGTTGTGGATTATTTACAAAGAAGACATCTGAGTTTTCAAAGACTTCTATCAAGAAATCTGTCAAAAGTTCTGCAGCATAATACAACTAGATATAACTACGAGTCATAAAAGAGACTCTCCTTAAGACAGTTCCATGAAAAAAAAAAAACTTCATACAATAAATCATGGAGAGCATGAAAAATGAAAGTAAGAAACAAACAGAAGACTTGAAAGAAATTATTACTAAACATTCTGAACAAATAGCAGCCATAGAAGAAACTGTAAATGACATTGGTGGGAAACAGATGGAAAATAACACTCATATAGAATTCCTTCTAAACCAAAACAACAATTTACTAGATAAAGTAGAAGATCTGGAGTACAGGTCAAGAAGGGGCAATATTAGAATATATGGGGTACCCGAAAAAATGGAAGGAAGTAATATGGTCCTGTTTTTAAATGAATGGCTGCCCAAAATATTAAACCTTCCTGAATACTTCTCATTCGGGATTGAGAGGACTCACAGGTCTCTATCCAACACATCTCTCTCCAAGAATCCAGCTGCAGTGAGATCTATAATAGTAAAGTTTTTAGCCACATAGGGCAAAGGCCTAGTACTGAGAACAGCTTGGTCAGGAAATCCAATACAACTCAATGGGAAAAATATAAGGTTTGATAATGACTATACTTCCACTACAATAACAAAAAGAAAAGAATGTGTCCCTCAAATAAAAAGTTTGAAAAAGGCTGATACGAAAGTTCAGATCTTATTCCCTGCAAGAATAAGGATTACTCTCTCCGAAGGTAAAAAAATATTCAACAACCTCGAAGAAGCAAAAACTGTTAGACAAAATAGAAGATATGGATATTTCACTTCCAAGTCTGAAAAGACAAGCTATCAATGGCAAACTATTTACAAATGACAAAACCAATAAAAAAACTAAAAGGGAATTAAGTCTACTAATTCTTGCATGTAATATTATTCATCTGACAAAATTTATCTAAATGTTATAAAAACAAACAAACAAACCCTAAGGTAAAGGTAAAAATCTTCTTCTTTATATATATCTTTTTTTTCTTCCTCTTCTCTAGTAATTATAAAAATAGAAATTTATATGAACAGGCTGTTTATAGGTTCATAGGCTGGTAATCTGCATATAGTTGCTTATTACTTGATTAGTAGCATCTATAGACACTAAGGTCTGTTGTTACATTGACAACTTTCTATATATATCAATTGTGCCTTATGTAGATTAAAACCAATAAAGAAATAAAGTATATAATACCCTGAGGACACAATATCCACTTAGTAAAACTACTGTTAGGAGGGGAAAGTAATAACTTATACCTTCTATTTAATGGTGATACACACCGTGGGTTACATAAAAGGGGAGGCAGTAAAAATGTAGTCCTTAAAGTGCAGACAGATTTGTCTTTATTGTATTATACAGAAATTAATGGTAGAATGTAGAGAAATTGGTGTTTTATGCTTACAACTGATTCAATATGTTTAAAACCATAGTGCTTTTGTAGTGTATTTATTAATATAGTGGGCACTGTTGGATTGGCTGTGGCAGGTACCATTGGTATAATAGCTTCCCTTCTTACCATCAGCATGATGATTGTGCATGTTCAGTTCCCTTTTTTCTTATCCAGATGCACAAATCTTGCTAATACTACCATTGAGACATTTTTTACTGCCAGAATGTTCAAAAGCTTCGCTTACTTAGAGTCTCGAGCACAATACAGCTGTTTTCTTGCACACAGTGGCTCTCCTATTGATTTACAGCGTGAAGGAAAGAACTGTGTGACCTTTGAAGGTTTGTCATCACTGTGTGATGTTATGTGATGGAAAGGATACCGGATTTCAGTAGCTGGACTTCACAACAGACTGTACAGGCTTTTCCAAGCTTCAGAAATGCAAACCCACTCAAAATTGAGCAGAAAAACGTATTGCAAATGTTTTTGTTTGCAAGATTATTTACTAAAGCATTTTGAATATGAAAATAACATGTTATTTAACCTAATAGGTAGAGAAAGTTGTATATAATGCCTCTAATGTCTAGAACTGCCAGCGTAAGCTGAAGCTGTTCAATAAAAGCAAAATGAAATTATGCTGTGATTTTGGTATATAAATTCGCACTATGATAAGTAAAAAGGAAAAAGAAAAAGATACAATGGCACTTTTGTGTTTAAAGTATTTAGATATATATATATATATATATATATATATATATATATATATATATATATATATATATATATATATATATATATATATACACACTTTATCCAACTGCATGCTAACTGTATGGATATGTGCAAATCTATTGATTCAAACCACAGAAGTTACACATATATAAGTTGCTGAAGATTTATGCAGTAACATAGACAGACCAAAATTATTTTTTTTCTGTGTGTGTGTGTGTGTGTGTGTGTGTGTGTGTGTGTGTGTGTGTGTGTGTGTGTGGGTATACAATAGTAAGAAGATATAATAGGGAAATATGAAGAACCTCTTACTCAGGTGAATGGCAGGACATGATAAGGCTCAGAATTATTAGAGGCATCTCCCTCTTGCTCCTCACAATTCCTATACAATGTTATAATGTACTCAGCAAAAGTTGATATGGAAAGTTTTGATAATTATATAATTCTCACTGCATTCATTTGAAATTTGTGTTAAATACCAGCTAAGTTAAAACTAGGATGTTATTATAATTATTATATTTTATTGCAAAGTCTTTGTATCAATTACAAAATATAGAGGGTTTGATATAAATGAGCTATTGAGTCAGATACGATCTGCAATAGAATATAAGCATAAATTCCTTTGCTTATTTTTTTTTTCTTCAGTAATGAGTAACAGATACTCTACTACTTAATATAATTAGAGCTTTTATCATTTGAAAACAGAACGGTTTGTGTCACTGTTAAATATGCCTGCTTATAGGTTCATAGGTTCATAGGTTCATACTAGGCTATCTGCCCTGGGGCAATTATAAGCCTAGCCCGATTCTGTATGGCTTACGCCACCCCTTGATTTGAGTATACTGTGCCCTTTTTAAGGTTTAGTTTACTGTGCCTCTGTCTAATAGTGACACGGGAATAATCCCTGGGACAAACCTACGATCCCCCATCCACTTATCGAGATTCTTCTTGAAGAGATTCAGTGAGGTGCTCTGCCTCACATGAACTGGAATTCTATTCCAGAGCGAAGGGAGCCTCTGGGTTATGAACCTGTCCCTCCAGCAAGTTCTATTTATTTCTGTGCTGAGGTTCAAGTCCCTCGGCGTGTGGCTCTAAGGGATTTAGATTTACTGAGGTGGAGCATGTCCATTAATTCTGGATTTGACATAGCTTTGTATGTCAGGCATAGATCGCCTCGAAGTAGGCGGTATGCAACTGAGTAGAGCTGGAACCGAGCAGCATATGGCATCTGTTTGAGACCCTTGATCCTCTTGGTGAGATACTTTTGGGGTCTTTCTAATTGCTGCAGGTGTCGGGTAAGGTACATCCCAAAAGGGGCATTGTATTCTATGATGGGCATGATGAGGGATGAATAAAGGGGCACAATTACCTCTCTTGATCTAGATGTGAAACCCTTCATGATGAGATGGGCTATGTAGAAGGTCTTTCTAACCACTTTGGCAATGTGGTTTTCAAAGGAGAGATTGCTATCAACTTGGGGCCCCAGGTCCCTAATCACTTTCTCTGTACTTAGTGGGTTTCTGCCTATGTGGTAATTTGTGGGCACATTGTTTTTGCCAAAGGGTATGACTATACATTTTTTGGCATTTAGCTTTAAACCATGGTGCTGGCACCAGTTATCTGTCTCTGTGAGACCTTTTTGAAGGATGTTTCAGCTGGAGAGTTGATTATGGCGCCCAGTTTGCAGTCGTCTGCGAACTTGGTGAGCCATAGTCCTCCCACGTTTGCCTGTACCTCAGAAAAGTATATACCGAACAAGAGTGGTCCCAGGACAGAACCCTGTGGGATGCCACTTGTGACCGGTTTCGAGTCTGACATGGCTCCAGCAACTCTCACTCTGTGGGTTCTGTCTTTGAGCCAGTTTGCGACCCAGCTTGTGACATAGGGGTTTATATTTAAGCTGGATAGCTTATCTATGATGCCCGAGTGGGGTATTGTGTCAAATGCCTTTGCAAGGTCCAGATAGGTTGTGTGGACTACCTTCCCTTCATCTATGGCTTTGGTGACTGTTTCAAAGAAGTCAACCAGGTTCAAAAGGCAGGATCTGACCTTGACAAAGCCGATCTGGGTAGGATTTAGTGTCTGTAGGTCCCCAATGTCTTTGTTTATGAGCTCCATGATGATCCTCTCCATAGTCTTGCAGACTAAGCTAGTCAGGCTTATCGGGCGATAGTTTCCAGGGTCTGTAGAGGCTCCACCTTTGTGGAGTGGGACCACTGTTGCTGTACGCCATTCTGTGGGCACATATCCTGTAGTGAGGCTGAGATTGTATAGCTGTTTTATTTGAGGGATTAGTTCCTCTTGTAGTTTATGTAGGATGCAACCTGGGACGCCATCTGGTCCCGTGGAAGCAGTGTTTTTTGCTTTGGAGAGGGCAGCCGTCACCTGAGCATGTGAGATGTTTGGGAGGCAGCCCTCTGCCGGGATAGATACTTGCTCTTTTGGGGGGGGTGGAGAAGTTTGCACTGAACCTGTCTGCCAAGATATTGGCGATGTCTGTGGGTTCAGTGTATTTTTTGTCGTTTAGAATCAACTCAGAACAAGTCTGAGAGTTGCATCCCAGGTTTCTAACATAACTGAAAAAAGCCTTATGATTGTCTTTGGTGTCCTGTGCAATTTTTCTCTCGAAGCTGGCCTTGGAGGATTTTATGAGGGATCATAATTTTTTGCTAGTACTGATCAGAGATGCCTTCCCTATTAGGGATTTTGCTCTATCATGTAGTACCTTCCTCCTTCTGTTGTACAGTTTATTTATGGCAGGGGTCCACCAGACTGGACACCTGCCTTTGGATGATTGGGTCTTGGTTTTGTTTGGGATAGCATGATCCATGCATTCCTGGAGATGTCCGTAGAATGCATTTATATAGGATTCTGCAGTTTGGGCTGTAGTTTCCACTGGCCCTGGGGCCTCGAAGGATTCCACTTCAGTTTTGAGAAGTGAGAAGTTCGCTTTTGAGAAGTTTTTCACTGTGGTTTTCTGGGCTGGGGGTGGGGTCGGGATGTGGACATCCAGTGAAATTAATTTATGGTCTGATCTTACCAATGAGGGATATACTTCTGGTGTGGAGCATAGAGTCCCCATGTTGGTAATGATCAGGTCTAGTATGTTGTCCCCGCTTGTGGGAGTGGTGACTAGTTGTTCCATAGCATTTGAGTTTATAATTTCCAGGAATCTTTGGGCTAAGGTGCTGGGGCTTGAGTAGTGCTTCCAGTCAATGTTTGGGTAGTTGAAGTCGCCCAATATAATGGTGTTCGGAGAGAAATTCATGTTCTCCAATGTTTTCAGGAAAGCTGAATGGGATTCCTGACTTTGAGAGGGTGGTCTGTAGGATGCTATAAACTGAAAAGCAGTCTTGCCCACTGTTAGTTGCACATGGATGGTCTCCGATACTTCGTGCAAAGCCACTAACCTGGAGGTGTGGATATCCTTGATAAATATGGAAACTCCCCCTCCTTTTGTGGTTCGGTCCGGGTTTTGGGGCCGAAAAGCATGATATGAGGTATAGCCTGGTAGTGCTGGGGTGCTCTCTGGAGCCTTGAACCAGGTTTCTGTCACTGCACAGATATCGATGTTCTCCATACTGAGGAGAGCTTCGAGTGCATACATCTTGAGGTTAAGACTTCTGGCGTTTAGCAGCATTACACTTAGTTTCTTGTTCCTTCTGCTGTCTATGGGGGTGGGTTTGACTTTTGAGCCTTGCCTAAAAAAGGCACTATGGGGGTGGCAAGAGCCTTTGCCAATATCCGAAAGCCCAGTGGTAACAGGTGCAAGCCATCCCTAGCGAAGCAACGTGGCTTGTCGAGCATCTCATCCCAGGCTGACAGACACTGGATCCCCTTTGAATGACACCAAAATTTTAGCCAATTGTTAAAATCGATCATTTTGTCTTTGTACTGTGGCATCATTCTAGGTGAGGGTAAGATGCTGCTCAAGGTCAGGGTCAGGGTCATACCAGCCTGGGCTACATGATCAGAGAGCTCCTCTATGTCTCTTTTCATGTAGTCCAGGGAGGTACGTCTCAGGTCATTCACACCAGCATGTACAATGACTGAGTCATATTTGTATTTGCTTTGGAGTGACCTGAGTGCTTGCGTTATGTGTCAGATCCTAGCACCCGACAGGCAGCTCACTGTGACCTTCTCTTTATTCAGCCTGGTGAGCGGGATGTCAGTGTGTCTGACAATAGAGTCACCTATAACAAGAGTATCAGGTGTGTTATTCAGCCTTAAGGGCTGTGGCTGCTTGGCACACTGACTTTGTGGGTTATGTGTTGTGTGTGTTTTGTTTTGAGGTAGCGTTTGCTTGGATGTCTGCTTTGGAGGTCTTTGTTGCTTAGGTAGATTTTTATTTAGAGCCTCCGAGTATGTTTTTGTGTATTTATGTGTTTGGTTCGCTGATGTGGGACTATGTGATACTGGAATTGTGTTGTGTGAGGTTACCTTCTCCTCCTGACTGTTTACACCAGTTTTGAGATGAGAGAGCTCAGCCTCCAGTTTGGCTAAATAGTTGCATCTCTCACATATATTTGAACCTGTTTGGAGGAGGAGAGGGTTGTCCGTGTACATGAGACAGTTGTAACATTGCCTCAAAATTCCCAGATTCACCAGCTGGACTGGAGAGGAAACCATTGACTGACCTTTGGACATGCTAGAGTAATAGGGAAACTGAATTTAAGATGGACCAATAGAGGACAGGATAATCGTAGAGAGTATAAGAGTAAGTAGTGCTTATGGTTTAATAGTGCTAACTTGTAGGATTACTTAATTGGACCAGTGAAGGGCCTTAGAATGAGAATATGGTGTTTAAATTGAGTGATAGAGCAGTTCTAAGGGAAAAAGTGAAGAGCAGACTTTGTGGAGCCAGGAATAGTTTAAACCCAATTAGACAGCGCCGCCCGCTGTTGCGCTATGCTCAAAAACGGGCAAAACCGCGCAAAAGAGGGTTTTAAGAGATGAAGATGAAGGAGTTTTGGAATTGACCCAGAATGGCCAATAAAACTACAGTTTCAAGTCACTAACCACTCCCCACAGGGGCAGGCAGGCTGCTCAATGTTTTTCACTGCCACTGATCAACAGAGAGACTTTCCTTTAGCCCAAGCACAAAATGGCCTCACAGAAACTTACAAACAGTTCAAGAACAGCAAGCCTGTAACTGAACTTTTTTAAATCTCAGAAAAGTGGGAAAAAAGCAAGATTTGTTTTTGTTTTTTTGTTTTTTCAGAGATAGCAGAGGTTAACAAGTATTAACAAGTTATAACAGTGCAGTAAATGACCCCACACAAGAGTGCTAGGCCAAAGAAAGATAAAATGCAAGTTTTGAGAAAAAAACAATTTTAAAAATAAGTGCAAACAGGAAATTCAGTAAACAGCTCTAGGTTGTGCTCTAAATACAGTTACTAATGCAGAAATCAAATTTAACAAGCCAGAAAATGCTCAAAATAGGTGGCTATGCAGAAAAACTTAGCAAATAAACAGAGGAAAAATACTTAAAGTCTCAAAAGTGGCTCCTTTCCTCTCTCAGCGTTTTCTCCTCTTGGTGGGTGCTTCACCAACAGCCAACAAGCCTAGAAAGATGCCAAAACCACGAGGCAACCGGGTTTTAAGAGAGGAAGATGAAGGAGTTTTGGAATTGACCCAGAATGGCCAATAAAACTACAGTTTCAAGTCAGTAACCACTCCCACAGGGGCAGGCAGGCTGCTCAATGTTTTTCACTGCCACTGATCAACAGAGAGACTTTCCTTTAGCCCAAGCACAAAATGGCCTCACAGAAACTTACAAACAGTTCAAGAACAGCAAGCCTGTAACTGAACTTTTTTAAATGTGTTTCAATTAATACCAATGGCCTTAATAATTATGTAAAGAGAGGAAGTTTATGTAAATATCTCAAAACAAGCAAAGTAGACATTGTTTCCATACAAGAAAGTCATTTAATAGAAAAAGATGTGAATAGTATGTTTTTAATGGATACACAGTACTTGTTGAATCTCATTACCAGACCAAGAGAAGGGGCACTATGTTCTTATGGAAAGAATCCATACCTGTTCCTAAAGTTATTGATTTATATTCAGACAAAAATGGTATACTGAGTATGGTAACATTAGTGATAAACAGATAGTATATCACTCTAGTTAATGTATACTGGATACCTGGTATTGGAGCAGAAACAGAAAATAAATATTTAGAATTAATCTTAATTAAAGCTAAATGAGACATTATATATGCAGGAGACTTTAATTGTATCCTTAATAAGAATGACACTACTAAAAATAGTAATTTTAGATTGTCAGCCAGTGCCAAAAAGCTAAATAATTGTATAAGCACTTCAAATATGAGGGATATCTATGCCATAAGAGAGTCAAAATCCCTTCAATATACACATTACTCTTATAGGTTTGGTACACAAACAACTATAGAAAAGATACTTGTTACCAATTACTTAATATCCAAGATACAGGAGGTTATGATTAGCTCATGTCCACTAACTGACCACAATGCTATCTTCTTTAAAGTACACATAACACCAAGAGACTTGATTTTCTGTCATGGACTACCTGCATATATTACTAAACTAAAGGATTTTAGAGAATGGCTATTAAAAGAAATAAAATCTTTTCTTAATATCAATGTTAATAATGAGACTTCTAGAATTATACCTTGGGATACACTAAAATCATATTTATATGGTAAAATTAAAAGGTGGTATGTAAACAAAAGGAAGAAATGGAACAAAGAGTTAATAAGAATACAATCAAAAATAGATATAATAAAAAAGAACCTAGACATGAAAGATGTTGCTAAAATTACTGAAATAAAACAACTGAACCTGACATACACAGTGAACCACAAAGCAGCTTTAAATCTAGAGAGAATAAAGCTATAAACTTAATCAACCAATCCTAGGAATACACATATTCTTGCAGCTAAATCTAAAAAGCTTGACAAATGCCAGTCACATTAAAAAAATTATACATAATTCCAAGAAGAAACCTAAACATATAACTGATTTAAAAGAAATATTAGACGCCTTTATAACACATCATGAAACAGTAAATAGTACCAATTCAAATAATATTGACAACACTCTGACAGACGAATTCTTGAAAGACAACATAAAGAAAAAATTAACAAAGGAACAAAACAATAGACTACTTAAACCAATATCATTAAAGCAACTAAAGGAAAGAATACAAATCATTAAAAACAATAAGGCTCCAGGTGTTGATGGACTAATAAGAGAAATATATAAGATACCTCCAGATGAAACTCTAAGAATTTTAGTTGATGCCTTTATAGAATTCAGAAAGAATGACAGTGTTTTCCCTTCATGGAAATATGTCATGATTTCACCCATTTTAAAGCATGACAAAGACCCTAATTTAGTGATGTTTTATTGCTCCATTTCTCTTTTGAATGTGGACTACAAGATTTTTACATAAATTCTGTCAGGTAGATTAAATCAATTTTTGCCCAAAATAATAACAGATGATCAGACAGGGTTTATCTCACGAAGAAAGCTCCAAGATAATGTCATTAGACTTCTGACCTTAATAGCCTATGCAAAAAAAAAAAAAAGAATTAACAAGCATTAGTTTGTATCTGGATGAAGCTTTTGATTCTATAAGTTGGCCATATTTATTTAAAGTATTAGAAATGTACAAATTTTCTTCAGATTTTATAAAACTGTTAATCAAATTATATACCACTTCTAAATCATATATTAAAATTGGAGTTTTTTTATCAGGACCACTTAAAATATTGAACGGCACCAAGCAAGGTTGTCCTCTATCACTCTTATCATTTCCTATATCAGTGGAACCCTTAGTTAATTACATAACAACTAATGACAACATAAGTATCTTCTACATTAATGCAAACTACAATTCCAAAATGCATTTTTTGCTGATGATATTTTATTACTGATTGGGGACATAGACTCTTCAATTGAGCATATTATAAAATCTCTACATAATTTTGATAAGATGTCTGGCCTAAATTGTAATCATAACAAAACTGAAACTATTTTGCTGAATAAAAAGCACACCCTACCCTGGAAAAATATGTTAATTTTAAATGGCAAATACTATGTTAAAATATTTAGGGATTTATATAAAAACTAATTGGAAAGATACTATACAAATACATTGCACAATGTTAATAAACACTGCCAAGGATCACTTAAATAAGTGGAACAAAATGTTCTTTACCATGGAGGAAAGGTTATTCTTAGTTAAAATGATCATATTACCTAAAGTTTTGTATACCTTCCAAGCCATAATAGCTTCTCCTTCCAAAAAATTAATGAAGCAACTTAACTCTTTATTGGTTAAATTCCTCTGGTTTCTGAAAAAAAAACAAGATGTAGTCATGCATGGCATTACAGAAATTTGGAATAGGGTGGAATAGTTCTTCCACACTTAGAACTATATGCAGAATTAATTATTCTTAACATCAAAAGTCAATGGCTAAATTATAAGTACACTTCTAATTAGAAAACTCTACATTAAACAATATTAATAGATAGTGGGGAAATAATAAGCAATGATATGTTTTCTGAAGCTGAAAAAGTTCACCTGGTCATAAAAAAATTGTTGCTATAGTACAAGTAAAAAAGAAAATTTCCCTCCCTTTGTTGACTATATAGCAAAGAACTTTAAAAAATAATGAACAAAAATTACACAACAAGAGACCTTTAATTTTTCATGTTTCCTATAGCATTAACAAATAAATGTTTGGACTCTTACAACATGAAAAAAAATACAGAAAAATGAAAAGAAATGGAATAGTATTCTGGTATCAATTTCTTGACTCCAACTACATACAGGAGGCCACTTCCCTTATAGCCAGATATAACATAAACCAAAACAATTGCTTAAACATACAGACATTCAGAGAGTATGTAGTAAATTAATTCAAAATAAGCCAAATAGTGAAATCCACATCTAGACCCAAAATTCTTTCACTTTTTTGTGAGATTAATACATTATGCAGTAATGATTGGTTTTCATTGTCAAGATTATATAGGACATTACAAACAGACATACAAATCACAGATGAATCTTAATGGAATTATGCAGAAAAGGTTAATAAATTCAGTTTTTCAGAAAAAGAGAAAGAAATAATACTTAAATCAATTAATAATACTACATCATCTTCCTTTTGGAAAATCTACACATGGAAATTCATTCACAAAAGTTTCTTTACTCCTCATAAAGTGGCACTGATGTTGGGAAATGAAATATCTGAATGCTGGAAATGTGAAAAAACAGCATGTGCAGACTGGGTGCATATGTTTATAGAATGTAAAACTGTAATCCTTTTTTGGCTGGAATTTAAATATTTTATAAAAGCATCGTGGTCAGATAAATGTGACGTGGCTGACTCTCTGCTAATATTTAATGATCCGATACCAACGTACATTCCAGGTACACAAGTGCACCTTCTCTGGTCCCTCCTTGCAATAGCAAGAAAAACTATTACCTCAAATTGGAAGAGTAAAAAAATATATATATATAATTTGTGGAATTTATATCATTGAACAAAACTGTATGTAATAGAGAGTTGTTGACTATAACTTCAAGAACTTCAAGAATGACACATAAACAACTGGCTTGGTTAAAACTTAAAAAATTGTTAGATAAAATGTGAATGTATTGACAAAAGCATATCTGTTATGGACATTGTATATAGTTAGATTTATTTTCATTGTTTAATACTTTTGTTACATCTGTATTTATAAAATTCAATAAAAATTATGTGAAAAAAAGATAATGTGAGGCAAGATATTAGTATACAGTGCCAGCACAGGCAATGGCAGAAAGTCAGTTTAATATTGTGAAGCTGTTACTACACTGCAAGAATTCACAAAAGCAATGTGACCATTACACAATGCAAATGTATGAGTTGATCCTCCTTTGCATCATCCTAATTCTGTAAGTGGCAAACAATTGTGTAAGAATAATGAGCAGTCCTATTAGCATTCTTATCGGTTATTGCACAAGATCATAAACAGACCAAAAATACAATAAATTGTTAAAATACAAGTTTAACAGTTCAATAACTTCATAAATATTCTTAGAAATACTTCACTAGAGGAGTGCAAGAGTACATAGCAAGAGTTACATAAAATGTTATTGCTTTCAGATCAAGACAGATTCTGATACAGTGTTGGAGGGGTGTGCTCTGGAATGAAATTACTCATAGTATCCATTTGAAGGAGTGGTGTGCATGGTTGCTAGTGTCCAGGGCTGACTATAAAACATGCAAACTGTTCTGTGTCTGACTTATTCTGGGAAAGTAGGATAAAGTTCTAACTATGGTCAGGGTCATCTGGTTTCTAATAGCAGCACAGGCACTTAAATACACAGGCAAGGAGGATGACTGTGCCCATCCTCAGGGTTGAGTTCATACACTCAGTCCCACCTTCTCAGTTAATTCACTATGAAGGCTGCAAAGGTGGGAGGTGGATGTTGTACCATAAGGCAGGGTTGTGGCTGCATAACATCCAGAGGCATGAATAATAGACTAGCATAGCTAATTGCATAGCTGCTCATATGTGCAAAGTGCTGGTGCACTTGATCAACAGTACTGCAGCATTGGCTTTCAGAAATGAATAATGAATACCCATACTGCATTTGCAGTCATGAACAAACCACATTTTATAATTGTAGCAAGCTGGTGTGTGTGTGTGTGTGTGTGTGTGTGTGTGTGTGTGTGTGTGTGTGTGTGTGTGTGTGTGAGTGTGTGTGTGTGTGTGTGTGTGTGTGTGTGTGTGTGTGTGTGTGTGTGTGTGTGTGTCTGTGTGTGTCTGTGTGTGTGTGTTTTCTGTTTTAAAGAGATGGCCACAGATATTCAATAAAGGCCTAGCCCATTACATTGCATGTTTCTGATAAAAGTTGTTACTGGAAGTGCAGCTATTGCAATTACTTATTCACACAGTAGAGTTTCAAACATGTATTTGCTAGAGAAACAGCTCTTAAATCTAAACTTTCCACTATAGACATAGTTCTCTCACTATCCTGCCCATCATAACTTTAATAATCAGCTTTGAGATTGTTGCAGTTTGGGGTACAGGACACTTCCTTCACTGCTGCAACCTCCATCACTATGTACTCCTTTTGTCCATCTTGTCCATTTTTTCCATCTTGGTTTACTACAACATAAACTCTTTCGAATTTTGTAAATCATAGACTCATTATTCCTACCACCACTCCTCAAATATTTTAAATCACTATATTGAAAACTTAAGTCAGCAAATATGGAGCATATTTCTTATTTTATTTTTCAGTAGTTACTCATGTATTTTAACTATGGTGTCAGCACACAACACACACCCTTTAAACCTTCAAACCATGCTATAAGTATAATACAAATAACATAAAAATATCACAGAATCACATCACCTCTATTGTATCTGTGTCTCTCTTGCTCTTTGTGAAGAAAAGTAACTTTTCATAATGCTAGTTTTAATCACAGTAAATTAAATTCCATCCTAATTCTGACTTTTAAATAAATGGTATGACTTGCTTGTAATTCCAATCTGCTACTAGGAGCATTGACTGATATTAGTCATAGCAGAGATTACTCTTCCAAATATGGCCTCTGCATCCTGTTGGTATGTAGAACTGTGTTGCTTAATTATAAAATTAAAGCTGAATACATTATGAATTGTCTTGATTTGTCTATTTTATTACAATACTTTATATTTCATATGTAATAGAAAAAACATAAGTCCACAGCACATATAGCTTGCACGGACATGTCTTTGTAAATGTGTACTATGCAAATATCCTGTAGTAACTATGTGGGTTATAAATTATGTCTCAAACATTTTAATCACTTACTTAAGCATTGCAATAGCACATATTTTATAAATGTCAAAGCTCAGTGTGGAAGCATTATTTCTGAATTACATACTGTTAATGTTAGTCTACATTGTGGTTGAATATGTCCTTAAATTAGTCCACTGACATGGCTATAAACTGGTATAAGTAAGTAAGTACATATGTACATAGTTACATCTTTTGTCCATTGCCTGTTACTGCTTGTGTTATGCTCACTATGAGTATTGTATTTTTATTAACTATAGCTGTCTTAGCTCAGACTGTTTAAACATTCCATATTGTATATTGTATGTGTGTTGGAGCTTTTCTCCCCGGGCCTCTACTGAAAATAGACATGTATCCAGTTAGACTAGCCCGGTCAACAACTGTAAAATAAAAATAAATAAATAAATAAATAAGACCCTCGTAACTCCAGTAGTCCATAAAATGCAGGATAATTTGGTTCATGTACACTTTAACCTTATTTTCTTTCTAAATGTATCTTGGTCATTTAATTAACTTATAGTCTGAACACAGAAAGGGAGACATAAAGCTTGCATTTAAGAGTGCTATCCATCAGTATTTAAATATGGATCAGACAATTAGACATACAGCATTTCAGAATGACTTCCCACACAAGGAGACTGTTGGGTAATCAAAGAATATTGACAACTCTGCAGTTTAACAGGACTTGGTTTAAGGCAGCAGAGGGTACCCCAGTAGTGCAAGACTATAATGTCTTCCACACATTTAGATGAGCTACTGTACCAGTAAGGAAGAGTCTTAATTTACATAAAACACGAATGCACCTCAAGGCTGGTGAAACAGTACAACACACTTGAGCCTTTCCATGTTCAACCTACCATCAGTAAATTTCCATACCATATCTTTGCAAGCTGTAGATCCCCCATGATGACTCACAAAGACAATATCAGATACCAAAAGGTACTAGAGACACTCTTCATTCCACTCAGCATAATATTCATGGGTTACTTTAACTGCCCCCTAGCATTAACTGGGAATCATCACAACCTCAAACATGCAGACCCAGAGATTCCTGAACTTTGTTAACACAAGCACCCTTGAACAGCTAGCCTGCACTATATATCTATATAAATATCTTTGACCTGGTCCTCAGAAACAATGGTGAATAAAGTATTCCCCATCAGGAACAGTTCTCATTGGTCAGGTTGGACAACAAATTTCTCTTCTTTGAAATAAATATTAAGCAGTAGACCACTGCCGACTTGAAACCATTTAAAAACTATCCCAAGGTTATTTCATATTAAGCAAAAGTCTTCCAAGCTCCCCAACATAAACCCCGAGAACACAATTACGTGTGCGGAATTGTTCAGAGAAAACCTGTACAATCACATAAATAGCTGCTTAAGCACAGCAGTACCTACCTGAAATAAACATAGGAAACCTCCAAAAACAATCAACCCAGGTGGAATAAAAGGAAAGGAATCATATCCAAAAACAGGATGGGTGTTGTTCAGTAAGACAAAAATAGCATCATCAGTCTGAACAAATAAATCAGGGGAGTAATTAAGTACAACAAAGTCAAAGCTGAGATAAAAGTAGTTGCCAAAGCTAAAGACAATCAATAGCTTTCTTTAGTGATGGCCACATATGTAAAGGGAGCACCCATCAATGTGCCAGACTAATGGTGAATGGAACGACTTATATGGAGTAAGAATATTTAACAAATTTGCTGACATTTAGCTCCAACATCACTTCCAGTCAACTGCAGTCATCCCTCAGGAAATAGCCTCCACCATTTCTCCAACAACTATCACTACAGAGTAGGTCCTCACTCTATGAGGCCAAGAACACTGCCTCCTCAATAGCATGAAACATGACATGTTAGATGCACTATAATCTCTGTTTTGTCATGGTCTCCAGACAGGCTCCTTGCTTAATACATTGAGGACTGCAAAGGCTATCACTTTACACAAGGGGATCCTACCACATACCTGGAAATCTATAGACTCAAACGTCTGACTAGTCTCATAAGGAAGGCCATTGAAAGCATTATCATGAATCTGATAAACAATGACACAGGGAACCTACAGACACTGAAACCTACCCAGTTCATTTTGTCAAAGGTAGGTTGTCGCTCTTCTGGTCAGGATAAAACAAACAAGTGGTTGTGGGTTCAGTTCAAGCAGCTTTAGTACACACAAACACATCAGGAATGAGGCTCTGTAACTTAAACTTAAAGAAACTTATAAACAGACTGACTACCACACTCATACATGTTGACACTCTGGCTGTTCTTTCAAAATGGCACTGCTGCCTGCAGGTGCTTACTATTTACATGCATGTGCTTACATCTGGAAATGCTTCTTAAAGTTACATACACACACTCTGTTCTACATCCTCCCTCTTTGAGAAATATATCATATACTAAATGACAGTATTCAATGACATGCAAGTACACAGAAATTATCTTTTGATATGCAGTTATACAGAACTAATTCTTTGACATGCAATCATACAAAATTAGACACATATAAAACAACCATGTACAGGTTGCTGTGCATTTTACATTTGGTCTAGAAATACAACCTAATTGTGTAACCTAAAAGTCAGAATTGGATCAAGCAATGGGGATTGTCTTCAAGGAATGTTCAACTTTGGGAACAACTGGGACATCATCAGGAATGGGAATGGATACTGAGACATGTTCTTCGGTATGAACATTGTCAGGGTTGCTTTGAGATCTAGAGTCTGTATCACAGGTATGATGCTGTGATAGGGTTTTTGATACAGGAAGAAGATGTCTGCAGTTTCTCCTGTACTCTGTATGTACTCTCAGATTCCACTAAGTAGGATCTCAGTTCAGCATATATACCTCTCACTTGAGCAATTCAATCAAAGCCTTTCACCGTTTGCATCTTCACTGTCTCTTTTTCTTCCAACGGATGAAGAAATCTGCTTGTTTTATCATAGGTAGACTTCTGAAAATAACCCTTCTTAAAAAGATGGGCTTTGATTGCTTTGTTGTTTTTAGCATTAGGCACCAACAAACTAGAACTGATATGCAAGGCTGTTTTGGTTTGCCTAGATAGAAGTCTCTGAGCAGGCGAGCCAAGTAGGTTGTTACAAAGTATATTTCTCAGATTAAGTAAATTCAAGAAGATATCAATATTGTCATGCTTTGACCTCTCTAGTAATTGCTTTGCGCTCTGTACTGCATGCCCAGCAAGGCTGTTTGACTGTGGATATTCAGGACTACTAGTAACATGGATAATGTCCCACTCTTTTGTAAATTTCTGAAACAATTGACTGGTGTACTGGGTACCGTTGTCAGAAATAACTTTGTGTGGACTACCATGGACTGAGAAATTATGTTTCATCTTAGTAATAACAGCACTGGACATTAGGTTAGGCAAATTGATCTCAAACCAGTTTGAATAAAAGTCTACCAACACTAAGTAATGCTGATTGCTCCACTCAAATATGTCAGTGACTACTGTTGACCAAGGTAGCTTAGGAATCTAGCATAGCTGAAGTGGCTCTTTTTGCAAATGTGGTTTAATACTGCTGCAGACTGAGCAAGATGAAAGTACTCTATCAATGTCCTTTGACAGAGAAGGCCAAAATGCTAGTCGCCTCACCCTTGTTTAGGTAGAATGAGAACCTGGGTGGCCATGATGTAAAATCTGAATGTATTCACGTTGTAAGGAAGTAGGAACAATAACCTTTGGACCTTTGAAAATGATAACATCTTCCATTAGCATTTTACCTCTGTATGGAAAATAAGATTGTACTTCTGGCGGTATACAGGATTGCTTTGATGGCCACCCAGCATTGATGAAGTGGATGACTTTTTGCAAAATTGGATCAGTCTTTGTTTGATCTCTTAGCTCATCAAGTCTCATGGTAAAAAAATATGCACTTCCATGATATCAAAATCAAAAATCTCTGCATCAAGCTGTTCTGTGGTATTTCTGGGTGATCTGGATAAGGTATCTGCAAGATAAAGACGTTTGCCTTTTGTAAAGATCATTTTGAAATAGTACTTTTGTATATAATCATGGAACTTCAAACATGCGAACACAGTTGCCAAACGTTCCTTCTCAATTTGAACAGACTGGATATCAGTTTGGGTAAGAGTTCTAGATGCATAGGCAACAGGTCTGCCCTGCTGAAGAATAACTACACCATGTGACCAAACTTTGCAGCATCACAGGAAGGAACTACTGGTTTGTGGACATCATAATATCTCAATGGATCTTAATTGCTGTTTGAGGTTATCAAACGCTCTCTCGTGTTGTTCTAACCATAATCAGGCGAATGTTTGCATGTCAGATCTCTTAAAGGTGCTGATAACTCACTAAAATCAGGGATACATTTTCTCAAACAGTTAACCATACCAAGAAAATACTGTAAGGCATGGATATTGTCTGGGGCTGGTATCTCAAGAATGGCTGCTTGTTTAGAAGGGTCTGGTTGTAAGTAGTAACTTCTGATAATTCAAATTTACATTTCAGAGGATTAAGCTTTATGTTCACTTCACATGCTCTGTCCAGAGCTTTCCTGAAGTTTCTGTCATGCTCTGCTTCACTGTTACCTCCAACCAGTAAATCATCAACTATTATAGCACATGGATAGCCTGAAATTGCACACTGAAAGACTTCACTGGTAGAATTTACTCCAAAAGGCATCCTGAAGTGTCTGTATCTACCAAACAGGGTATTGAATGCAATCAGTAGTGAACATTTGTGATCAAGCATTACTTACCAAAATGAACTCTTTGCGTCTAAGACAGAAAAACAGTGGCATTTGGCTTGAGGGCAACAACCTCCTCCAATGTACACATAAGATGATGAGGTCTCATTAATGCTTTGTACAAGTCTCTTGGGTCAATGCATATTCTGATTTCATCTGAACTTTTTTTATGAGCAGCTACCATGGAAGACACTCACTGAGTTGGTTCTGTGACTGGACACATCGCACCTTCCCAGACAATTTTGTGTAAATGGACATTGACTTTGTCCTGCATTGTTATTGGAACTCTCCTTGCTGGTCTGACCACTAGACTGACCTCTGAGTCTACTTTCATGGATTACACAACTGTAAGTTTGCCTGGCTTGTCATCGAAAACATCAGCGTACACTGCGAAAATAGCATCAGTGATGCTGTAACTGGGACATGTTCTTACATGATGCACTTCTTTGGTAAAAGAAAGCAGTTTCATTCTCAAAATGTCTCTGAGACCTAATAATGATTGCACAGGTCTTTGGATTACATAAAATTGCAAGCTGTAACTGTTCCCAGCCGAATAGCATGAAAGCACTACTGAGCCTTCGGTTTGAATCTCTTCATCCCCATAAGCAACAAACTTCACACAATTGGCCAAATAAAGTTGCTCAGCAGCTTTCACTCTAGCAAATGTTTCTGCTAACATCACATTACATTTTGAGCCAGTGTCTTCTTTGAGCTCTGCGGGTTTATCATTGATCAGGACAGTAAAAAATACTTCATTATTTGCCAATAAATCTACTGCATTAGCCTTTTCACCAACCACTGATACACTCTCCACATAGAAAGTAGGGTTGTAAATTTCTATATGATCAACTTGCTTTTTTGAGTGATCTTTCTTAATAACTGATTTACAAAACTTTTGAAAGTGCTTCCGTTCTTTACACAGTGGCATTGCTGACCAAATGCTAAACACTTCTTTCTTTTAGACTCAAGATTGGAACCACAATTATGACAGTTAACAATAAGACTTGACTTGGGTTTTACTGACTCACCCTTATACTGCACTGAGCATGTCCATTTTGCTGAGTTAGTCTTGGAACTTGCTAGAAAGTTACGGGACCTCCAAGGGAATCCCATAGGGGTTGCAGCTGCCATGTGCTTAGGCTTGCTTCTGCTTGCCACGTATTGCATGCTGTCTATGCTTGCTGTAGAGATTGCTTTAACTAAGCTATTGTCACTTATAAGCATGCTTGCATGCCTTTCTGTGAGCTCATGGCTTTGCTCAACATTAAATCACTGCCATGAAGCAAAATCCTTCTCACTGTAGCATTTCTAACACCACAAACAAGACTGCCCTTTATTAACTCATCATTCAAATCACCAAATATGCACATTTTAGCCTTATTTCTTAAAGTCAGTGATATAAGCTGCAAAAGTCTCACCTGGCTTTTGGTCTCTTGTATAAAATAGGTGCCTCTCTAATGTAACATTTGTCTTGGGGTTGCACATTTCTCTAAATGTATGTTTCAGGCACTCAGGGTCTTCCCTTTGTTTAGCTGGTACAACAATGTGGTCATTTTCCTTCTCTCCTGCTATACTGCTGATGCATACACAAATGAGTGCTTTTCTCTCAATGGCCTCTGACCCAGCTAAATTAAGCAAAAATGAATGTCCTTGTAAGTGCATCTTTGTCAGGAAAAAAATGCTTGTATGAAAATATATTCCTGCTCAAACACTCTCCAATTATCTGCAATATTGTGATCAAACACAAGTGGATTGGGTCTGCAAAATGCCTCTGCCGTATCAACACACAGTAGTGAGGGTGTCTGTAATTATGTACAAACATGCACAGATAAATATTAGCCAGAATTTTATATCAGAACTTGTAATTATGCCCAGTAGCACAACAAATAACTGCACTTTGCCAAATAAGTCTCTGTAGCAAAAAATACTTTAAAATCACTGTACTTTGTGAAACCATTCCTTATCAGTGTAAGAAATACTTTGAAATGACTGTACTTTGTAAATAAACTGTACACAGCAGAAGAAGCTTAGAGCAAGAAACACTTTGAAATGAATGCACTTTGCAAATAAACTGTACAGGTACATTTCAAAATGGCTGTACTTTGCGAAATAACTCTGTACAGTGTAAGAAACACTTTGAAATGGCGGCACTCTGTGAATAAATGTACACAGCACAAAAAACTTTTAGAATTGGTTGTACTTTGACTGCACTTTTCAAAGTAACTACACTTTGCACACAGCAAACTCTTTGAAATAATTGCACTGTGATAAAGCATACACTCTGCAAACACTTTGTGCACCTGATACTTCGAACAACTCTGGTTATGCTTTGAATGGCTTTGGCCAATGTGAAATAGTAGTTTATGCTCAAAACATGGTCTTCTACTAAAAACATACAGTTGCCTTGCTCTTTCAGCTTATTTTACCTTTTATTGTACTCATTATGCCCACTTAACCTCTTACCATGCTCATTATACTTTTCGTGTGCTTTTTTTTTTACATTAAACATGCTTGTTATGTAAATCAAAGATAATTCTGAGCCCCATATGAATATTTGTGCTAGTCTTATCAAATATCATAGTTTCAAACATTTTGTTTAATTAATAATGCGTTTTGTGCTTTTCATTTGATTAATAATGTGTTTTGTGCTACTCGTTTGATTAATAATGTGTTTTGTGCCTTATCAATGCTCTGTTTCATTTTCTTTGTAAAATAAATTATTTGCGCAAGGTTTGTTACCTTTAGTTCATTTCTTTTCCTTTTTGATCATTTGAGCACTGTTATTACCCAACCCGCTCAATATACCTTCACCTTCAACTCTAAACCCCATGGCTTGAAGAAGTTGCACTCTCAATCCCACTCCTGACACCATGTCGCCTGTCTGGTCAGGATAAAACAGGCAAACAGTTGTGGGTTCTATTCAAGCAGCTTTATTACACACAAACACATCAGGAATGAGGCTTTGTAACTCAAACTTAAATAAACTTATAAACAGACTGGCTACCACACTCATACATGTTAACACTTTGGCTGTTCTCTCAAAATTACACTGCTGCATGCATGTGCCTGCATGTGCTTGCCATTTATATGCACATGCTTATATCTGGAAATGCTTCTTAAAGTTACATACACACACTCTGTTCTACATAGGTTATGCCTCCTTAACTTAGGAGACATTTTTAAAAAGGGTACTAAAGCTGTGGAGAAGGACAAAACAGTGCACACTGCCAACCTTGATCTGCCAAGGCGCTTAATGCAATACTTCACTCAGGCATTGTAGATAAACTTTCAAAATTAGGCATAAACCTACATGTCATGTGATGCATAGCCAGTTGACTCACTGATGGGGCAAAAATGTCAGGAGAGAGGAATCCACCTCCACAAACAGATTAAAAACAACAGACTCTCACAAGGATCGATGCTGGGACCTCTCCTTTTTGGCATCTACTTTTCTGAAGTCAAAGCAAATATCAAGTGCCTTAGGCTGACCAGACTTGCAGATGGTTGAAAACTAGGCACAGTCACTGTATCCTCTAAACTCAATGACACTCTTCAAGAGGGCCTGATAATAACAAACAACTGGTGCTGGAACCATTGACTAAAACTCAATTTAAAAACAAAAATGCAGAATAGTAACCTTTGGAAAGATACCCACCACTGGAAATTACACCATTAATAATACACCCCTAAAAATAGTCCCAGTGGTCAGGGAACAAGAACACATGTTGAGAGTAACCTGAACTACTATGTGTCCAAGTGTTGAAAAAAGATTCTACACTGAACAGTTTATAAGTAAGGACATATTAGCATTTAGGTCCAAGAAGGTCACTGTTCCATTATATTCAGTTCTCATCAGACCAATCATCAAGTACAATACACTCTTTTTTTAGCCTGCATCTTACCAGGGCATTGTAACAGCTTTTGAGATACCAATAAGGTTCTTCACAAAAAGAATACAGGGAGTAAACAACAAGTCATATGTAGACCATCACAAAGCTCTATCCTTGAATTCAGTCTTCTACAGATTGCTGTGTGACACTCCATGCCTAGTCTACAAAGCATCTGCTGATCTCACACTGATGGATCTGTTGCAAATCATAAAATATTTAGCATCAGGAATACCTGATCTAAAGAGCTAAATCTCATCTGCAACATAAACAGGACATGTTGGACAGACAGGTATGTATCTCAAATATTACCCCTTTCCTGGAGCAGTCTTCCCATCCATTTGAAGCAAAGCTACTCCCTAACCCCATCCAAATGTAACTTGGACCAGTGGGTGGGAAATTGCAAATTTAGTCAGGTTTGACACATATGTTTTTAATGGGCAAATGCAGCCAGTGAACACTTGATGAGTACAAGCCTATATTGTATCTGTAAAATTCCTTGGGATATTGACATGTCAGCAATATTTTCATAACTTTTGAGTAAATGTGGCAAGACCTAAAGTGGATCTTATGCCAATAGCCTAGTAACCATTTATTAACCCATGAACACACTTAAGGAATGTTGTTAAATGGAAATTTCTGGCTCATCTGCTAATAAAAAAACTGTTAAGTGCAGCATGTTAACTATAAAAGATGAAAAGTGTCTGTCATTGCATCATATGCTTCAAACAGTACTGTTATTAAAAAGCAATGCTGTACCTAGTTTGGGGCAAAGAAGGCAGCTGCTCTACATGAAAGCTACTAGACGGTGCAGTCATTGCCATAATAGAGTCATTGTTAGGGCATAATTGTAGTAACATCAGTCATTGAAACAGACCTGACTTTTATCCGCTATTTGTTTGTAGTGTAGTACATGCTGTAACCTGTTACTGTATAGAGGACTGGTTTGTAATATTTGTATATGAGAGTATTGCGTTTGATCTTGTTGTTGTTTCACAGAAAATTGTTTAGCTGCGATTCCTCAAATGTGTTTTTCATAAAGTTTAAGTATGTGTATAAGTGTGAGTAAATGTTGGTCATAGGAAGGAGTGTAAGGGACTTGTTCCATACTGGTGTAATAGTGAGCCTGTTTTTTGTTTTCTTTGTTTTGTTTAGTAGTGTACTTAGATTTCAATTAGGCATGTTTTCAGCTGCGTAAATATGAGCTCTGTGAGATGACATGCACAGTTTTTTATTTATTGGTTCATTGACTTGACTGATTTTATGTTTAGTGGCTTAGTGTATTCTTCTTGTATTCTACTTTTGAGCATAGCTGGCTCATACTTCTGTCTAGACACATGCACAGACACACACACACACACACACACACACACACACACACACACACACACACACACACATACCAATATATGTTTTTAAATTTATGAAAGGCAAATACAAATATATGCTTAGATTATTTCACATTTTTATGCAGCAAGAAATGACATACATGGACTAAGAATCATACCAAATAAGACGTGATTTTATATATAAGAAGATTAAAAGACTAAAAGTGCTAAAGGCTTATACAGGAACGGTCTATTTCACAAAGGTTTTCTGCAGCTGCAAATAATACATCAATGTCTTCCGCTGTTTATTGGTTGCAAGCCACTCTAATGTTTTATATCCGAAAGAAAAAAATATTTTTTATGAAATTTGCTGAAACTATTAATTATAATACATGTGTTGAATCATTTTTACAGTTTATGATTTGAAGACTGCACCTTTGAACCTGTACAGATGGAATTCATAATGAAAGTTCAGTAGTCATTTTAGAATTTATCATTTGAAGTACTTTGAAAACTTGCCAGAAGCTTAATTTTATTATCATCTATCCAACTGTCTTTTAACAATTACCTGTACTACAAAGATTTTATTGGAAATAGCTAATTCTCCATTTCTGGTAAAAATGTAAATGAGACCATAGCTTAGGGAAGAAAATAACAGATCAAATGAAACCTATATCATTAAGAATTATTGCTAGTTGTTCTTGGTTCATGTCTGTAAATACTTGTTTTGCCTAATAATGTAATTATTTCACTTCTTCTCACTCTGCTTCACTGAGATATGCACAAGTCATACATTTCCTTATGCCAGACTCATATTCTTCCCTAAGTAGGATGACTCCACTGACAAACAATGTTTCTGTGTTAGAATGTTGATCAGGTAAGAGATTAGCATTTATTGACAAGCAAAACAGATAGATACCATTTTCTCACAGCACATCCCAGGTGATACCGAGAGGAGAGAGAAACGTGAAACATTCTCCAGAATACATCTAGTCAGACAATGGTTACCTCTGTAGGTAAAAACAAAGCAATGCTAGTTTCCTATTTTAGCATACATTTTCACTTAACTGACATATCCCGGGTTTTGAATTGCACTTTTAGTGAGCTTCTTTAACATTTTCAGTTGTAATGTATTCTAATTGTATGTGTGCATGTGTGGAATATGAGGATATTAACTGCCCTTGCAAGCTCCTTTGCTCTAATATGCATCCTGTACGACTGACATGTCCCTCGTGGAAGTAAACTCATAAAGTAAAATGCTGTGTGCTTGGAGTGAATACTTTCCCATGTTCTTCTTAACATACTGAAGGCACAGTGATGGCTGAAGCTAAAGCGAAGCATTTCATAAGCTCAGTGTGACTGTGATTACAGGCATTCAGAATTTGTTTAATTAAGGTATGCAATACTGTATGCAACGTTTCCTATCCGGATACTGTTCTTTATAATCTCAACCATGAGAGTCAGACTCATTTAAATCTCCAAAAAGAAGCTGGCATCATAAGTATTGCAGATGGATTGGTGATACAGCTTGAACTGGGTGGCTCTTATTGTGCAGTATACAGTATTTAAGTTCAGAACCTTGTAAATTATATTTCAGTGAACCTAGAGATCATAAACGTCTGAGTTTGTCATCTTACAGCAATACTACAGTCCGACAGTCATCTTAAGTTACCACCAAAGTTAAGTGGCCAGCTTCAGTGGCCATTTTCCTTCAACTATTAAATAAATCCCACAAAAAGTGCTGATTGTAGCCTTTTGCGTAACAAAGTGCTACATTTGCATACACTTTATTATTCATTGTGTTGTTGCCTAGCTTTTTAATTTAAACATAATTAGCAGAAGCTAGAGAACCAATATTTTGTGACAGAATATTCTGGATTATTAAATGGACTTTTGAAAGAAAGAATTATAAAAGGTTAAATACATAATGTCTTTAAATATCTAAACACATAGCTGTGGTGGTCTTAAACTATATTATATAGGCAAATTAGTTTTCCTTCAACCACAAATATATCCCAGCAGTTAGAAGAGGTCATACATTGCAAACATGGCTTCTGTCTTTAATCATAGTGAAAATCTTCAGCCCTAAAACAAAAACTTGCAGAACAGTAATAAACATAAAACAATTAATCAATGTTTTGTGATTAAGAGGCTTAACTTGTTGAAATAAATGCATTGCACTACACAGCTGATATTTACAGTTTTTATAATTTTTTTCTGACATTAGAAAAGCATTGCTGTTTCTGATTGTTCATGTTTGATAGCAAAAAAAATAAAGATGTTTTGAAAAAAAAAAAAAAAAACATTGCTGCATCTTTATCACCTAATTCAGTCAGAGCTGTGCTGTTCCCAAGCATTTATTGTAAATCACCCATTGACTGTGGTAGCAGGCTTTAGTAATGTGGAACTGTTTATCATTATTATTATTATTATTATTATTTTATTATTATTATTATTATTATTATGTTTTAAATAATAATCCCAACATATTAACATTAAAAAAAAACTACTTATAAAAGTGTCTGCATCAAACCTAATTAAAAATATTAATTTGTAGCTTCCATTAAGAAGGGAGAAAAAGCGGTTATAAATGGAACATGAATCAATACTTACAAAACAGAATATTTAATTTTAGCCAATAGTTATATTCAAGTGTGACTTTATTCGTTCTCATCTCGATTGAGAGTACGTAGGTGAGTTGTGGTATGCAACAGTAACCATTTTTATAGATTGTGATTTGGAAAGTAGCTTATCTGTTTTTGTAATTAATTTTCTAACAACTGTTAATAGACTCCAAAGAAGTAAATTTTGTACTCTGGAATCTCAACCAGGAAGATTTAGTGAAGCTGAATTTATTTGACCACAATGTTTGCATAAAATTTTTCATTTGTTTCCAAAAAGACTGTAAAACCCTACAATTAAATACCATGTGATACTCTGGGACAGTATGACTAACACCCACTATTCAAAATTAGAACAGAATAGAGGTCCTGCCATGTTAAAACATAAGCAATCTCTAATCAGCAGTCAGTGATTTTCTGCAAGGGGAACAATAGAATCCCCTTTGATGACTACCTCTGTCTGTGTAAAGACAAAACGAGAAGTTTAAAAGTTTGAATGTACTCCCATTGACAGACTTTGGCTCTAATGATTTAAACTGCACTCCCTCAATTTTTTAAAAACAATATCAAACAGAGATCAGTTAACTGCACATTTTTATTAAAAAGTACAGTATAAATAATATCTCTGATGATATTCAGTTTTAGAAATTTATGGATATTAGAGAGGAGATGCATGAGAGTTATATGACAGCAGAATCTGCAGTTACATTATTTCAAAATTACATCTTTTTCGAAGCATAATGCAACTAGACCGGAAGGGCATTGCTGCAGGCTTTTACACTATGCATTTCATTTTCTTTCTTTCTGAATGATGAAAATAATATTTATTTCATTATAAATTACATAACTGGTACATTTTACACAAAGCAATACTAGCAACAACTTCAGAATTTACCAATATCTATGCAACAGATTACTTGTTAACAGAGCTTTCTAACTCTTGGATGATTAACAGCTCCCATATTATAACGTAATATTAAAATCATGTCACCTATCCAAAGTACTGAATCATTATAGCAAGCAAACATTATAGCAGCGGTCATATGCATTTCAAATGTTTAAAGCTACCAAATGGCTTACCAATTAATATGTTTGTTTTTGATTGCCAAGAACAAGACAAAGCTGGGTGCTCTATTCCCAGCCACATGAATTCACATACAGACACTGACATTTGAAGTACAGCATGTGGGAGCTGATATATTCCTGGCATTTTGTTATTCAAGTAAGATACAGAAGCCATATCTGTCAAAGCTCATGACAGTTCAGATGCATGTTAAAGATCCCATGAAAGTAGTGAAAAAGTGTGAAGGAATTTCTTCTTTTTCCCTAGACAAGATTCCTCTGGTCTGTCTAAATACTGCCCAAAAAAAGTGCAAATGAGGTTTGGGAACAAACCAATTTGTCCAGAGACATCTTTGGTAAATGTTAGAGAGAGTTAGATGAGAGTGAGGGGAGGAAGTTTGTTTGGGAAGGGGGTTAAGATTAAGAAATAAAGATAGGTTTGATTAGATTCTGGGAAGGGAAGAGTTAATTTGTTAAGGGGACCTTGGAAGAAGTGAGACAGATGTAGGGTGGGACATAGGTGTTTTATATGAGTGTAACTGGGAAGAGGAATGTCAAGTGCTACATCTGAGATGACTTTGTAGGAATCTTATAGTACAGGCAGACCCAGGGTATAGTGATGCATGGTGGTCCAGTGTGAGGAGTTAATATTTTTTCCCTTCATCCACTAAGTATGTTCACTGATAGGGGAATTTGTTTTGGAGACATTTATGAATTATTTATTTTATTTTATAATACATTTGTTAACCGGTGGTGTCTGACTGAGCCAAAAAGGTCCTTTTTCAGCAGAGGCCCAGGGTGAAAAGCTCCACACAGAAAAATAATTACAGCTACATTTAGATATTTAGACATGAAGGGGTATGATTGGCTCATTACAGGTCATTGGTTGTTGCTTGGACTGGCTCTGTAGTTACTTTATTGGTTTTAGTTATATATTTTATGAATGTGTCTTAGATTTGGTTGCTTGGCGTTGATAATGGCCTCGGGTTTTGTTTTGTCAGTGTTTTATTACTTGATAGTCAAGTTGCACTACATCATTCCTCGACAGGAATTTTCTTTCATTGCTCAATGGAATGGCCTGGGGTTTTGGATTTGCATTGCATTCAGTTGAAGAAGAATTGTTGGCAGCATTAGTGGAAGCAGTGCTGTAGAAAAGGTGAGCAAATTGTAATATCTTCAGTTTTGCTTATATTTAGTAGGATCATGTTTATGGGCTCTGTGGTGCCCATGAGTGGTGACTGTTAGTAGTGCTTGCATGTAGCGTAACTAACAGGTGAGTTGGGCCAGGGACAGTCATGTAGGAGGTAGCTTGCTCTGCAATGCTTTGCTGAGGGGTGATTACATTTAATAGTGGTAGGGGAGCCAAACATGTTGGTATAGTAAAACAGTCAAAAACAAAAGAGAACAAGAAAAAAAAAACACATTTCTTATATTTAACACAAGTGTAGGGGTCTGCCTTATGATAATTAGGTGGTGCGGTACATAAAAAAAAATGTGTCATACTGGGAATGGTTCCAAGGCTGTAGAAGTGGGTTCACAGGTGAGGAGATGGCTTTGAATAATGGCCGTTAGTTGTCCATGTGCCTATCATGATTAATGGTGAAGGAAAGTGGTGCAGACTTATTGAGAAAGGCTATGTAGTCAGTAGGGTTTCTAACATAGGCCTTTCCACAACTCTCAGTTGTTGGCTTGGGGTCCAGAGTTTTGCCACATATTTTTTGCTTATTCCTCATAACACTTGTGCTTCCCAGGCAAATCACTGATGTTTGCAGTCAGTAAATCATGCCAGACATTTGAGTTTCTGGTATAGCATTTTTCAAGAAGTACATACTAACATGAATCATGTTATTCTTGCAGCATTTTGAGTTGATAAAACAGTAGTTATGCTCCATCCCTATTTTGTTCCTTTGTCTCCCAGTTACTTACGGCTTTGTTCAGATTCCCAGTGCTAGGAGGTTGAAAGGTATGGCCCCTTTCTATTTGCCATGTTAGTTAGATGAATTATGATACCTCTGTGTGTGATGAGGCAATATTGGACAGAGTTCATAGCACTTAACTTGTGCTTAACATAGCACAATACTAAGAAATATATGAATCTGAAGCTGGCTGAGAAGCTTTGTATTAGGTTGAAGGGAATGTTAATGGATTTTATTCTGAGAATAGGTTTTTTATGTTGTTGGTAATTACAGTTTTCTCTTAAGGCATTTACACTTGTCTTTTAGCATTCATTTTTTGTTGGTAATGCTTTTTTTTCCTCTCTCAAAGTCTTAATGTGCTTCTTTCTTTGTTGCAGATAGTGAATATGCAGAGTTTGTGAAAGAGGTAGGTGACCATTGTGTCTCAGGCAGAAAAGCTGTTTCAGGTGGTGCCTCAAGCTGAGTCAGGAATGGCAGATGACCCAGGGTAATCTGTTTGGAAGAGACAATGTCCAGCCTCAAAGACTAGGTTGGTAGCTTAAGGGAAAAGATGACAACAGTTGAGGGATGTTGTCACAGCAGGTCTCCTAGCTGCTGGAGTGACGCAGGATGGAGTGGCAGGTAATAACATGTTGTTGGGATGCTCTTTGGCAGGGCAGGTTTGGAGTGTATTGGGGATAATTGCAGGGTAGCTGGGGACAAGGTGTATCAAGGGTCGGTTTGTCAGGGATGGGAGGATGAGTGGCCATTGTTGGTTATGGTGGAGGTGAACAAGTTTTACTTTGATAAGACTATACCAATGTGATGTTCAGCAGCTTGCGCTACGTTTGTGAAATTTAGCACTGTACTTTATTGGGTCTGGATGGTACATTACCTGGATGATTTCTTGATAGTGGGCAAGGGGTTTGGGGAAGGATTGGAAGGTTTGTGAGAGTTTTGGGGGATGTGTGAAGAGTTGGGCATCCCATTGGTTAGGCAGAAGAAGGAAGGTCCAGTTAAGGCATTGGATTTTTTGGGTTTACTAGTAGATGCAGAATGTGATTTATTTTGCTTGCCAGCAGACAAGATAGTCCATTTGAAGGAGAAGATTGGGGGGGGGGTGTAAAGCTAAGGTGCAGATCAGGGAGGTTATGCAGCTTTTAGGGCTTTATATTTTGCTTCTTGGGCAGTTCATCCAGACCATACCTTTTTTAGTCAGTGGCCTTTCTGCTAAAAGGGAAGAAGAGGAAACATCATTGGGTCAGGATTAGTAAATTGTTGTGGGTTCTCCTTTTTGGAATGGCTTAGTGGTGTTTCTTTTTGGCAGTCAGACTGGCTAGGTCAAAAGGAACTGCAGTTGTTTACAGATGTGGCTAGAGGTATCAGGATGGGTGCATTTTTTTGGTAGGGAATGGTCTGCAGCTCATTGTCTAGTGGATTGAAAGGATGAGTGGAAAAGGGATGTTGCCTTTTTGGTGTTAATGCCAATCTGGAATGCATTGGTACTCTGGCAGGAGCAGTTAATAGGAAAGAGGGTAATTTTCTATTCAGACAATTTGGAGTTGATGCAGGTTTTACAGGCAAAGACTTCTAGGTTTGAATTGTTATTGGTAGTTTTACGTAAGCTGGTTTTGCAGAGTTTGTTAATAAAATTTTCTTTCACAGGTATGCATGTGGTAGGGGTTAAGAATGGGATTTCTGGCAGTTGTCTCAATTTCAGTTTTCCAGGTTTCAGAAGTTGTTTCTGTGGCCAGCAGAAGAGCTGATGGTGTTGCCAGATGATGTGTGGCATCTTGGGCTGATGTAACCTGCCAATTGTTGCAGCAATTGTGAGCAGTATCTGCCAGGAGGGCATATGGTAGGGCATTATATGATTTTGATAAATTTATTGTATAGCTAACTGAGGATGAAGGGGTTTGGTCAGAAGAACTATTATTGTATTATTTACTTTGAGTTTGGAGGCAAGGTAAAGCACTGCAGTCGGTCAAGGTAGACCTGGCAACAATTAGTTTATTTCTGCAGGTAGCAGGGCTGCATGATTTCACAAAGTCTTGGATGGTGGGGTGCATGTTGAGTGGATGGGGTAGAGTGGTTGGTGTGTGCATGGATATGCATTGGCCTTTGACAAAACAGAATTTGTAAGTTTTATTGAAGGATTTAGCATTAGTGGTTGGTGATTTGGTGGATTATGTTTTGTGGATAACTTTGTGTTTATGGATGTATTTTGGAATATTCCAGGTGTCAGAACTGTTGGGCTCATTAGTTTGGGGAGATGTCATGTTTCTTTCTGGTGACAGTGCACATTTGGTTACATAGGTCTAAAATGGATCAGTTCTTAAGGGCACTCAGATAGTTCTTGGAAAGATAAGTCTAAGGGCCTTTGTCTGGTGGCTTGGGCTGTGAGATTGAGGTAGACTCATGTGAGGAGACGTCTGGATTTGGTTTTTTTGGTTGAGGAGTGGTAAGATGGTAAAAGGTAATCAGTTTGTACATGTAATAAGAAGGGCTCTGGGTTGTATGAGTTTTCTGGGAAAGAGGTTTTCCAAGCAATCTTTTCACATTGGTAGGGCTTTGGATTTGACAAGGGAAGGCAGATCAATTGAGGTCATCAGGAGAATGGGGAGGTGGTCTTAAAATGCCTTTTTATCTTATATTAGGTAATCGACTCGGCTGATTAATATGTTTTTTTTTGTCTTTCAGGAAAGGAGATTGTCATCTTTGACCATTCATAAGTTCCTTGGAAAGTAAAGAGGGCTGCAGTTAAGACAGACTGAAAGAAATTGAGTTTACATTGATTAGGGTGGACAGTTAGTTGGCATGGGATTAGAGGTATTAGGTGTAATCAGCTTATGTATGAAGTTGCATCAATTCAATCATGGATGGGGTTACCTTGGATATTTGTGATAATTTTGGTTTGTAATGATTTGGAAATCATTCCTAAAAAGCAGTTTTTGGATAGGATAAAGGATTATCTGGCTATGTTGCAAATGTTATATCCAGGCATGTACATTGTATGATCTGAGATAGTACCGTGTTTGTGTTGGAAGAATGCTGCTAGATTTATGGCATTGGAGTGCACACAGAAGTTTATTAATTGTAGGCTGGTGTTGCAGTTGGGGGTTTTGAGCATATATATGATAGAACATAGGGATTTTGATGATAAGAAACCAGTTTAGTTTAGATCCAGTGGGATGCACTTCTTTAATGTACATTTAGGTTTTTTTAGAAGGTTTTGTGAAAGTTATTTTGTAGGAAAAGGGGAACAGCCTGTGGTCAGGCTGGTGGGTGGAGAAGAGGAGCAGACTTTTCCCTTCTCTGTTCCCCCTCTTGGCATTAGATGTTGATGCAATGAGTTTGGGGGATGGAAGTGAATGGTACAATGCACCATGATTAATAAGAATAAGCAAATGGAGGTATGGGCACTGCTTATTTGGATGAGTGGGATAGGCTGCCCTGATGTATGTTACAAGGATTTTACACGCTGTGGTTACAAGGTTATTTATGTTACAATTAACATTTGAGATGATGTCATAAAGTTATGTTGGAAATTAATAAAGGTCGTCAAATATCATTGGGTGTCATGTGTATTATTGAAAGGGACTGGGACAATAAGTTTACTCAGTTGGATCTCCTGGCATGATATTAAAGCAAATACATAAACAGGTAAGCAAATAAAGAAATACAAAATTAAATAACTAAATAAATCATCTGTCAGATACATTCACTCACACTTACATCTGATTCAGTTGGGAGATATGAAAAGACCTTTGCTGAAGATTATGTAGCAGATCAGATGGGTACATCATATGATGAGAGATAAATACTAGCTTGAACATGGAGATCTGTGATTATGCTCGAGTAATGCTTATATTACATACTAATTCAGTGCTAACCTGACCCGATTGTTAAGCACTCTCTAGGTGCTATCAGCATTCTGGTGGAGAGAGATATGCTGAAGAAGGCTAAGCTGAAAAATGAAATCAAATAAGCTTGTTCAAATATTGCAAGCAAGATCAAGTCAGGAAGCCTTTGAAGGCTATTTGCAGAGTGTCAATGATAAATTGTTGACTTATGAAAAAGAGCTCATGAATCACAAAAAGAAAAAACTGTTGAGAGACATTCGGGATTACGAATGCAAACAAGCGTTTATTTCTTCTTCCAAAACTAACAAAAAGCAGCATGTTAGGCTCCAGGAGGGGAAAAAGGTAACTGAACATTATTATACATCAGCTGAAAGTGGAGCCTCATCAGCAGAAAAGGAGGGGGAAGAATGGGAAGACTACCCATGGCGACCAAATGGACAGATTCCAGGGTATTTAAACAGGAATTTTCGTGACCAACCTGGGTTACAACAAGGGAATAAGAAGAGAAGTTGGCAGGATCAACAGTGCGGTGCCGGATATAATTTCTGGACCAACAAATGGGGAAAATGGACATAATAAAATGGGACTTTCTAATAATATAAATGTGAGTGATTTTGAATACATTGTAAATTTGTCTGAATGCATTATTAGTAATGAAGAAAAAAATGTTTTACATAGGGGTTTGAAATTTATCCCAACGTCTCTTCCCAGAATGTTTGAGTAAATGTTTTACATAGGGGTTTGAAATTTATCCCAACGTCTCTTCCCAGAATGTGTGAGTAAATGTTTTACATAGGGGTTTGAAATTTATCCCAACGTCTCTTCCCAGAATGTGTGAGTAAATGTTTTACATAGGGATTTGAAATTTATCCCAATGTCTCTTCCCAGAATGTGTGAGTAAATGTTTTACATAGGTGTTTGAAATTTATCCCAATGTCTCTTCCCAGAATGTGTGAGTAAATGTTTTACATGGGGGTTTGAAATTTATCCCAACGTCTCTTCCCAGAATGTGTGAGTAAATGTTTTACACAGGGGGTTGAAATTTATCCCAATATCTCTTCCCAGAATGTATGAGTAAATGTTTTACATAGGGGTTTGAAATTTATCCAACTAACTTAAAAACGAGCACACAAACCAAGTAAGAAGCAACTCCACAGGTAGAAACACTCAGTCCAGGAATCACAGATGTGATGCAACCAGAAATAAATAGAAGTTGAATAACTTTAATGAATAAGAACAGAAAGATTAATCAAGTGCTTTCGCCTGGTTCCTACCAGGCTTTATCAAGATACTGCTCAGTCAAAAGTAAAACCATTTTATATCATTGTGCAAACATCAGGTGATCACTTAATCGACCACTCCTGGTATTAATTGTGGTAATTAGTTAAAGGTTTGAACATTTTATAAGGTACTTTTAAAGTATTTTTTGAGATGTTAAAATATTCATACTCTCTGCAAATCAATAATGCTGCAATAACACATTGCTTTAAAAACTGTCTAAATACCTTGTGTGTCAAAAAATCTTATAAAAATACATACATAAAAGCACTTAGTGCAAACCACTAATAATTCATGCAGTATATTAAATAACAATTTTTAAAAATACAAATGCTAAGAATAAAAAACTTAAAATATTCTAAGTATAAATCCTAATAGCGAAACATGTAATTCTGGTTAAAAGTTGATAACAAAAAATAAAAATTCATCATTAACTAACTGCCTATTAATTGCCTGGCATTTTTAAAACAGATTTTTTGTTTACTCATAATTTCTCCCTGTTAAGTTTTAGTGCACTTGCTATGCTGATGCTGTCATTTAGACCTGGGGGTCTTGCTGCATTTAATTTCAATTGCCACAAAAGTTCTTTATGCTCTAGACGAGTCTCCCAGTCCCCTCCTCTGGGATCCTGGGTGACCTGGTCTAGGACAAGGAATTTTAAATGCATGCTGGTACATTGCACTGAATGTTTAAAAAAAGCATTAGTATCTTCCTTTTTACTAATTTCGTATAAATGCTCATAAATCCTTTTTCTTAGTGGCCGCTCGGTCTTGCCAACATAAAAACTGTGACACTCCATGCAAACACCGAGATAAACCATCCCTTTTGATGCACAATTAAAATATTTTGTTGTGCTAATCTTAAAGTTCCTAGAGGGAATGTGTAAACTATTACTGTTATATATGTGTGCACACTGGTTGCATGCACCACATTTGTGGGTGCCTATCTTGTTAGAAAAATGTGGATGTGTTTTTCTATTATTTTTATTCTCAAATAGGCCCTTTAGATTAATGTCTCTCTTTCTTGTAAATCCAGGCTTGGCAGGTACAATTTTGTTAATGTCCTCCTGTAATGTCAAAACTGGCCAATATGTCAAAATAGTCTTTTCTACCTGTAAGGAATCCCTAGTGTATGTATACACAAAGTTATTATGTGACAATTGTCAGTCAGCCTCTTGAGTGTGCTCTAAAATCTTGCCTTTCCCAAGTAATGGTGGATACTTAGATTCCCTGTTGTCGAGAACCTCTTTAGCTAAATTATCCACAAGATAGACTGGATAGCCTCTCTCAAGAAAGAGTTTTTTTAAAAAGTCAACTTCTTTAAGAAATAAATCTTGAGTACTTGACATCCTGGATGCACGAATGAGTTGACCTTTTATTATACCATTTTTCCTGATAAAAAGGGTGCCCACTGTCAAAATGTAAGAATGTATTGGAGAAAGTCATCTTTCTGTATATTTGGGATTGGAAAAAGTTGTTGACATAGTCTTTGAATAAAAAAACATCCAAATAATGTAAAGAGTTTTTTCTCACATTGTGTGTGAAAGCCAAAAAATCTGTAGTGGAATTAATGTATGTGATGAAATTTAAAAAACTGTCCCATGTCACCATCCCATAATATACAGATGTCGTCCAGGTAACGTTTGTAATAGGTTATGTGCTCAGCCCAACCAGATCAAAAGATGCATTTATTTTCCCAATAGTATAATACTATGTTTGCGTATGTTGAGACACATGGCGCACCCATTGCTACACCTTTCTTTTGCCGGAATACTTCTCCATTAAAATAGATGAAGTTATTCTCAAGAACTACTTCCATAAATTCCACTATTAGCCTAACCGTGTTGTTACTTAGATCAGATTGTGTTGTCAAAATTTCATTAAACCAATCTATTCCTATTGAATGAGGAATACTGGGAAATAGCTCTATGATGTCAATAGTTACCATTAATATCCCTGGGTTGTAAAAATTTTGTTGGACATCATTAAGAAATTCCCAGGAGTCTTTACAAATAAATTTTATGGTTGAAACAAATTTTTTTAATGTCTGATCAATATATTTCCCTAGAGGCTCTGCAATACTCCCAGCTCCTGCTATTATAGGTCTGAATTTTAAAGGGTTCAGTCCTTTGTGCACTTTTGGAATCTCAAAAATTACCGGGATCCTAGGTTTTGGAGAAATTTATGCATGAAATTTATGTTTGAAATTTATCCCAATGTCTCTTCCCAGGATGTATGAGTAAATGTTTTACATAGGGGGTTGAAAGTTATCCCAACGTTTCTTCCCATACATGGGGTAAATATTTAATTTTGTTCACAAGTTACATTTAATAGATTTCTATGGAAATCAAACAAAAAGTTTAGAAGCAGATGTGAACAATGCAAGTTTTGTATATGCTGCCAGTAATAAAGAGAGTTGTTTTTCTTGTAATTCTGACTTAGAATGCAATGCTTATAGTAATTTTGGTACTAGTGGTGTTTCTTATAAAAGCGGATTTATGCCTCTTTTCAAGTGTGATAAAATTGAAATGTTTCTTCATATGTTAAATTATGCGATAGACCAAGAGTGCAATAAGGTTTTTAGAAGTGAAATTCAATATAATATGATACAAAAATAATGGGTCACATTAAAAAATTTAAGGGAAAGAAAGGAACCCATATTTAAGCCTGCAGATAAGGATGGACAACTAGTAATAATACATTACACACAATATGTAAATATGTGTTTACAGCAGATAGAAAATGACAATAACTATGACAAAGTAGGTTTCTTAACTTATCAGGAGATGATTAAGAACTATGAAGAATTAATACATAAAGGGATTAGACTAAATTATTTTAGTCATGGAGATGCTAAAAATAAGTTCCTTAATAAAAGTATTGAGCTGGCAAGGTTTTTTTTTTGTTTGCCTAAAATACAGAAAAGTAAGGTTAACCCTCCAGGCCATCCCATTGTATCTGCTTGCAATTATGTAACCCATAATTTTGGATGTTTTTTCCATCATTTTGTGTTAAAAAAGTGATACAATTACCTTCATATATCAAAGACAGTTTTGATTTTCTGAATAAAGTAAAGAAAATCGTATGGCAGAAGAACATGTTTTTTTTATAGTGATAGATGTAGTCAGCCTACACACTAGTATAAGACAGAGTGATGGCATAGAAGCTATAGAAATTGTTCCGGGAAAAAGCCCCAGTACACAGTATATTATAGAACTGACATTGTTCTGTTTGGAAAATAATATATTTGAATTTGATGGCTCTCTGTATCATCAGAAGTGTGGGACAGCTATGGGGGCAGCTTTTGCCCCCACATATGATAATTTCTTTATGGGTCTCTGAAAATCTATATGTGCATAGGAATTACTTTTTTAGAAAATATGTTATTCATTTTTACAGATACATTAATGATTTGATTTTTGTTTGCAAGGGGGGCTATGGAGAGGTGGAAAAGTTTGTTCAAGAACTGCAAGTGAACAGGTATGAGATCAAGTTTAATGGGTTACAAAAAGGAAAGACAGTAAATTATTTGGATGCTACAATAGAAGGGCAAGAACAAACAAAACTAAAATATTTATAAAAATGGGACAACCAAGCTTTATGTTGCATGGAACTAGTTGTCACCCCCCCCCCCCCACACACACACACACACACACACTATTTCTTCCATTCCTTATGAGGAAATGGTCAGGGTTAAATGTTTATGCAGTGGCAGGAAGGAATTTGAGAAGGAAGTTCAAAATACAGTTAACATGTTTATAGAAAGGGGCTATGAGCCAGAGAAAGTATGGTTGGGGTATAATAAAGCAATGAATAAAAGGGTGAATAAAGCACAGAACATAATAATGCAGAAAAAAAATGCAGAGGAAAAAAGAAAGTGAGTTATATTTTGTGTCTAAGTATACTAATTTTTCTAATATTTTAGAAAAAATAGTTAGGTATTACTGGTCCTATATACAAAAAGAAAAATCCTGCCTAAACAAATGTTAAACTTTGCTTTTTATATAAAAGAGGCAGGAGTCTTAAGGACATGTTAGTACATGGAAAATATGACAGACCAAAAATATAGAAAATAATATAGTGAGATGTAAAACTTTTCCATGTGACAAATGCACCATATGTAAACCCATAATTGATAGTTTTGAAAGCATTAATGAAAAAAATTGACAGAAGAGGCAGCTTCACTTGCAACAGTGAAAAGATTATATACAGTTTAAATGTCCTTGAGGATTATTTTATATCAGGGAGAGCAAGAGAAGCTTTGCTGCAAGATTAAAAGAGCACATAAGGAACATCAAGAAGCAGAGATTTCAGAGTCCTGTAGCTATGCACTTTAAGGAACACCATAATGGAGACCCACAGGGGTTACAGGCAACTGTTTTGGAACAAGTAAATACTAGTTTTAGTACTGATGAAAAAATTAGGGAACATTTAAGAAGGAAGGTTCATAAGTTCATAGGTTCATAGGTTCATAGGTAAGTACTAGGCTATCAGCCTGAGGACATCTATAAGCCTAGCCAGAATGTGTTGGCTTTTGCCACCCCCTTAGATTAGTTCCATGTGCCTCAGTCCAGCAGAGCCATTAGTTCCTTGTGCCTCTGTCCAGCAGAGCCACTGAAGTGATCCTCGGGGTAAATATTCCGTTTCCCATCCACTTGTCAAGGTTTCTCTTGAAGAGTGTTAGTGAGGGGCTCTGCCTAATGTAGATTGAAATCCTGTTCCAAAGCATGGGGTGTCTCTGGGACAGGAATATATCCCTCCAGCACATCATATGTATCATTGTGATGAGGTTTAGTTCCCTAGAGCAAGTAGCTCTTGGGGATTTGTTTTTTTTAGGTGGAGCATGTCTATCAATTTTGGGTTGGACATGACCTTGTATGAGTAAACAGTATGCAACCAAGTACAGCTGGAGTTTCTTCAGTCAAGTGGCATAGGACATCTGTTTGAGGCTAGTAATCCTCTTGGTGAGGTACTTTTGTGGTCTTTCCAGCTGTTGCAGGTTTCTTGTAAGGTTCATCCCAAATGGGGCATTGTATTCTATGATGGGTCTGAGGAGTGATGAGTAGAGAGGCACATTAACCTCCTTTGTTCTGGATGTGAACCCTTTTGTGATTAGGTGGGCCCCATAGAAGGATTTTCTAACCACCTTGGCAATATGATTATCAAAGGAGATGTTACTATCTACTTGCATCTGCAGATCCCTTATTACATTTTATGTATTTAGGAGACTGCCACCTATGTGGTAGTTCGCGGTTGCTTTGTTTTTTTCCAAAGGGGATGACTATGCACTTTTTGGCATTTAGCTTGAGGCCATGATTTTGACACCAGGTATCTGTCTCAGTGAGACCCTTCTGGAGGATGTCTATATTAGCTGGAGAGTCAATTATGGCCCCCAGTTTCAGTTGTCTGTGAACTTTCTCAGCCATAGTTCTCCTGTGCTGGCCTGTACCTCTGAGAAGCACATAATGAACAGGAGGGGTCACAGGACTGAACCCTGGGGGATGTCACTTGTAACTGGTTTAGAGTCAGACCTAGAGCCTGCAACTCTCACTGCATGGGTTCTATCTGTGAGCCAATTGGCAACCCATCTTGTGATGTAGGGGTTTATGCTCAGGCTGGTGAGCTTGTCTATAATACCAGAATGGGGAATGGTGTGGAAAGCCTTTGCGAAGTCTAGGTAGGCTGTGTAGACCTCTTTTCCCTCGTCTAAAGCCTTGGTAACTGTCTCAAAGAAGTCCACCAGGTTAAGTAGGCATGATCTGCCATGAACAAAGCCAAACTGGGTAGGGTCTATTGTTTGAAGGTTCTCAATGTGTCTGTTAATGAATTCCATGATGATGCGCTCCATAGCCTTGTAGACCAGGCTAGTCAGGCTTATAGGGCGATTGTTCCTGGGGTCTGTTGTGGCTCCACCTTTGTGGAACGGGATAACTGTTGCCATGCACCACTCTATGGGTACGTAGCCTGTAGAGAGGCTGAGTTTGAACAGTGTGTTTAGGTGAGGGGTTAGTTCATTTTGGAGGTCGTGTAAGACAGAGCCTGGGACACCATCTGGTCCCATTGAAGCTGTATTTTTGCCTTTGGATAGGGCTGTTTTAACCTGTGTGCCAGTGATTGCCGGGGCTCTACATTCTTCTGGTATGGTTATGGTCCCTTTAGGGGGTGAGGGGGGGGTGAAGTTTGCACTAAACCTGTCTGCCAAGAATGTTGGCAATATCAGTCAGTTCAGTGTATTTTGTGCCATTTTGCACTAACTCAGAGCTAGGGTTGCCAGCTGTCCGGTTTTTGACCGGACTATCCGGTTTTCAGTGAAATTGTCCGGTGGAAAAAAATCATCAAAACCGGACTAATGAAGTCCGTTTTTTTTTTTTTTTTTGCGCAGTCAGGAGTCAAGGAGGACTGAAAAGTAAAAAAACTGAAACATACGCAATGCAAATTCAGCATGATACGATTGTGTTAGTTTTGTTCCACTTTACTTTCTAAAATGAGTTCTAATTTTACGTATCACCATTGTCAGTGTCACTCACGCTCACGCAGCACGCTGTATAGCCCTCAGTATCCCGATTCCCACACAAAGCAGTGATGTAGTAGGCTAGCTGCATGACCCATTCATTTGTGTTGTACTTGAGTTGGACTCTATATACTTTATTATTTTAGACATTCATGTGTTTGGCTCGTTACGCTTACATGCTAATTAATAAGTAATGATCGAAAAAACACTGATTTTCACCTTTTTGTATTAAACGGTAAGAACTGAAAGTTTGTCTTGTTTTAGATTTGTGGAATGTAAGAAGAATCTCAAGTAAATAGGAAGTATGGTAAAGTAAAATAGGAAGAGTATGTAGATGGACTTAAATTACATTACGGTATAGCAGTGATATTGATTAATACAGTTCTAGTAGGAAATAGGGATAGCCTCACAAGACTTTGTTGAAACTATTGTCACACTGTGTAACTACTTTTTTCTCCTCACATCTTCACATTTTATGTACCGAAGAAAGGTAATAGGTGGGATGTTGTAAGTAGGGGCACGTAGTCTATCACTTGCTATTGTTTGAAACAGCCTTTTGAAGATAGTGTTAATGCATGCCCTTTGCACGATTATAAACTACCCAGTCTGGAATGAAACATACTTGTTTAAAAGTAGTGTAAGCACACCTTTCTAACATGATTCAGATACTTGTTGTGGAACGAGACAAGTGTTAAGGAATTCTTAAAACACCCTGAATAGAGTGAAACGCACATTTAAACACAGCAGCTTATGTTAAAATACCCCCCCCAACTGTACAAAATTGGTGTGGTGTAGTCTGTAGAAGACTCTGGTAATGGCTCAATTAAGCAGAAAACTTCCAAACAGTCAATGATATTGAAAACATATAGGACTGAGGTATCATTTTATCATCATCAAAGGTGCTCTGCTGACAACACAACTGTTTAGCAACAGCTTGTCAGAATAGGCCCAGCACTGGGCCCTGATGTTTTCTTTCAGCTACATGAATCTGGCACCTTAAATGATGCATTGTCCTTACTCAGTAGAAGCTCCAATAAATTAAATGCTAATGAATTTTTATAACAGTCAGTTTGCTAAATAGTAGAATGGAAGTATATGCCAGTAACAAGTTATTTTGGTGGCACTGATTGTGTTATTACTGGTAGAGGATCTAATGATATCGGAAGTAGAGCTATGTGCTGCACAGAAGGCGGCACAGTACAGTTTGCACTAACTGCACATGTTCGTACGTTAACTAACCTACTAGATGACAAATTCTAAGTAAAAGCTCATTCAGTTCATTGATTTAAACTTGTCTCTTTTGTACTCCACAGTCACTGTTCTCCATATAAAATAATTGTGTAATTTCTAGTTGCATGCTTGCAGTGATGGCACTGTGTAGGGTCTTTTCCCGTATCCATTTTCCCTATGCCTGTTTGACCATGGATTTAGCAATGTATAGGTCCAGTGGTGAGGGCCTTGCCCCCAGTGATGTGTGCTTGGAAGCTTGATCCATACAAAAATTGTTTTTTGAAAAAAATTTTCATTGAGTTCAAAGTTTGAATGGTTATTTTGCTGAGTTTTAAATTAGTGAGATATAGGGCAATATTTTGTGTTTGAATGTGGGTTATGTGAGTTACAAAAAATATGATCTGCATTAGAATTTTAATGAATACATTAATATTAGAAATTCTTAATCTTAATCTCTTTCTATACCAGAGTTTAGAAAGACTTTTAACATGAAATTTCATGTACTGAATTGTTTGTTGACAGCAGCAAAGCTTCAGCCCTTACTTTAATGGTATGTTCATAACAATATAAATGTTTTCTATCAACCCTGCACTAACAATGTTTTTCACAGACACCATACCATTGCTAATTAATCATTGATTTTCCAGACCTACATAATAATCCAGCCTCCCATATCTCAGAATCTTTAAAACGGTGTAAGAAATAAGATATTGTCAAAGAAAGAGATTAGTTAGAAACTGTTTAGAAAAGAGGATGTTTGAATATCATTTGTATTTATTTCAAATAAAGATATTCTGAGTGTATTTCTAAAGGCTTTCTAGCTGAACTCCAAGGATGATGCTGATAAGCTTTCTAAGTTTATTATATTAAACCGTTTCAAAGCTTGCCACCCCCCTGCATTGCATTATAAAGACAGAAGAAAATTAATCTGAATTAAAATTGTGCTTTAGTTTACACTAATAAGACTATTGTCAAAAAAGTTTTGATGGATGCTCTGTTGTCTTGAGTGGTGTGATGATTGAAGGGAAAATTGTTTCTGACAACAATTTATTTAGCCAACAGCTGTTTTTTAATGTAATGCAGACAGTGCTGCTAACTTGCTCAGAGAAAAAACTGAGCATGCTAAGATGACTGGTAGTCAGGAAATTGGGAAAACACTGTACAAACTCCATTTTTCTGTTTCACAAAAAGAAACAGACTATCAGTGTTTGTTATAATTGGCTGATTTGCTATGCTTTTTTTACAGAAAAGCATAGAAAATCGGCTGAAAGCAGGCATTCGGAACAGAAAAAGAGGGCGTTCCCATCAGCTGATGTCACTGTGATGTCACAAAATGGGCGTGGCATTGATGGGAGAGTGGGTGGGAATGGGTTGAGTTATGGGTGATGCGAGGGGCATGACCTTAGTCCGGTTTTAGCCACAAAGAAATCTGGCAACCCTACTCAGAGCAGATCTGAGAGTTTCCACTTATAGCTAAAGAACACTTTGCGGTTATCTTTGGAGTCTTTTGCAATTTTTCTTTCTAAGCTAGCCTTGGATGATTTTATGATGGATTGTAGTTTCTTGCTAGTACTGATCAGGGATGTCTTTCCTTCTTGGGAGTTTACTCTTTTCTGTACTAGTTTCCTCCTTCTATTGTATAGCTTGTTTATGGCAGGGGTCCACCAGATGGGTTTCCTTCTCTTGGAGGAGTGAGTCTTGGTTTTGCTTGGGATAGCACGATCCATGCATTCTTGGAGGTGCTCATAAAGTGCCTTTGTAAGGGACTCAGCAGCTTGGACAGCATTGTCCTTTAGCATGGGGGCTGTGAACCTTTCCATTTTGTTCTTAAGTAAAGTAAAGTTTGGTTTTGAAAAGTTTTTCACGGTGGTTTCCTTGATTGGGGGTGAGGTCGGAATGTAGATATCCAGAGTGATTAGTCTTTGGTCTGATCTAACCAGCGAGGGTTTGAGCTCTTGTGTAGAACACCAGTCACCCATGTTGGTGATGACCAGGTCCAATATTTTGACACCTGTGGTGGAGGTGTTGACCAGTTGATCCAGGGCATTCAAGTTTATAAATTCTAGGAAGTGTTGGGCAAGGGAGTTAGTACTTGAGTAGTTCTCCCAGTTAATGTTTGGGTAATTGAAATCACCCAACATTAGGGTGTTTGGTAGGACCTTCATATTTTCCAGTGTTTCCAGAAACACGGAATGGGGGTCCTGGGTCATGGTGGGTGATCTGTAGCAAGCTACAATTTGAATTGTAGTTTTGCCCATAAGGGTTGGGAGGGTGGTCTAATTGTTAAGGTGTTTGCCTTACAAACACAGGGTGCAGGGTTTGAATCTCACAAGGGATAATTGGCTAGGCTTAAAAATGGCTCGCAAGGGCAGTTAGCCTAGTACTAACCTATGAACCTATGAACCTATGAACCATTGTTAGTTGCACATGGATGATTTCTGAGGCATTGTGCTGTGCTACTAACCTAGTGGTGTGGGTGTACTTGATGAATATGGATACACCCCCACCTTTTGGGTTTTCGTCTGGGTTCTGTGGCCAAAAAATATGGTATGAATTATAGCCTGGTAGTGCTGGGGTGCTCTCTGGAGCCTTAAACCAGGTTTCTCTTACTGCATAGATATTGATGTTCTCCATACTGAGGAGTGCCTCGAGTGCATGCATTTTGAGGTTTAGACTTCTGGCGCTGAGTAGCATTACCCTCAGTTTTTGGTTATTTGTGCTATTTACAGTGGTGGGTTTGTCTTTTGAGCCTTGCCTAAAAAAGGCACTATGGGGGGAGTGCAAAAGCCTTGGCAGTATTCAAAAGCCTATGGGTGACAAGTGAAAGCCATCTCTTGTGAAGCAATGTGGCTTATCAAGCATGTCATCCCAGGTGGACAGATATTGGATCTCCTTTGAATGGCACCAGAAACTTAGCCAATTGTTAAAATAGATAACTTTTTTCTTTATACTGTGGCATCATTCTTGGTAAGGGCAGGATGCTACTCAGGATCAGGATTATACCGGCCTGGGCTACATGATCAGAGAGATCTTCCATGTCTCTTTTCATGTAGTCCAGGGAAGTACATCTCAGGTCATTCACACCAACATGGACAATAACAGAGTCGTATTTGTACTTGTTCTGATGTGACCTGAGTGCTTGTGTTATGTGGTGGATCCTGGCACCTGACAGGTAGCTAACTGTAACCTTCTCCTTGTCCGGCCTAGTTATTGGGACATCAGTGTGCCTGACTATAGAGTCGCCTATTACTAGTGTGTTGGGTATGTTATTTTGCCTTAAGGGCTGTGATTGCATGCCACACTGATTATGTGAAGTATTTGTTTCATGGTTTGTGATGGGGTATGGAGGTTGCTTGGGTGTCTGCTTTGGAGGTCTCTGTTGCTTTTCCAGATTTTTATTTACAGCCTCCGAGTATGTTTTTGTGTATTTATGTATGTTATTTGCCGGTGTTGGTTTACTAGGTCTATGTGAGACTGGTGGTGTGTTGCAAGTATTTTCCTTCTCCTCTTGATTGTCAGTTCCAGTCTTGGGTTGAGAGAGCTTTGCTTCCAGTTTGGCTGTATAATTGCATCTCTCACATATATATTAGTGTTTGGTGGTAGGAGGAGAGGGTTGTCTGTGTACATGAGGCAGCTGTAACATTGCCTCAAAATGCCCAGATTTATCAGTTGGACTGGAGAGTATACCTGAAACTGCCCTTTGGACATACCTGAATAGGTAAAGTGAGCTGTTTTACTGATTAGCTGGTAGGGACGAATAGAGAGCCTTGTCTTTCTGGACAGTATAAGGGGTCTAGTGCTAGGGTTAATTAGTGCTTGATATGAGTTTTGAGCAAGTGCTGGGCTGTGAAATCAATGGTTTGAGTGCTTAAGTTGAAAGTTTGTCTAGTTCCAAGGGAAAAATTGAAGAGTAGACTTCGTGGAGCCGGGAATACTTTAGCCCTAGCTAACTGGCACTGTCCAGTGCTCAAAACATTGCAAATGCATTTTTTTACAGCAGGGAAATGAAAGAGATAGAAATTAGCCCAAAATGGCCAATAAACTACTAACTTCTGGGTTACAGCAAACAAGCCGCACACATTTCAGAAAGAAACAGATCAAATAAGCATGCACAATAAGCCTTTAACCAGACATTCCTAGTTTAGAAGGGAATAATCTAGCCTCTCCTCCCACAAGAGTGTAGACTACTAACCTTCTTAATGTAAAATAACTGGCTGAAGCCCAAGTGCTTAAACCAGAACTAATGCGCTTTTAGAATAACAGACACTGAGCCTTCAATCAGCAATTCCCAACTTAGAAGGATGTAAGCTACCTGTCCTACCACAACCCACAAACCTTCTTAATGTAAAACAACTGGTCTGAAGCCCAAGTGCTTAAACCAAAAGGCTTAGAATAACAGTTACAAATTAATCGGGCTACTACCAAGAAGTAATAACTGCAGCAGAATAATACAATTGAGTACTTTTAAGAAGCACAAGCAAAATAAGGTAATAAAGTGGGAAGAAACACAATTACAGTAAAAGCAGATTAATAAAGTGCATTTTTTTATATAACAATACAAAATGAAAGGAAGCATTATTTATTTTTAAATATGATACAATGTTTCCAAGAGGTTTGAATAGGGAATTCTCTTGGAAGCATTTAATATAAGAAGGTTCAAAGAATATTAAAACATAACCATTTTAGTTGGCTTTTTTAGTGAATTCTTAATTGGATGTTTATTTAATTGATCAAATACATGTATTTAAGTGTATGTTTACCAGCAGAAAGATGTACTCTGAAAAGACTTTTCTAAAAGCCGAGGCACCAGAGAAGTGTTACTTGCTCTTAATGGTATAAGAGTTTGAAGTTCTGCTGTTAACTTTTACTGCAGATGTTATTTTTTTATTTTAATAAATCAGTCTGTGTACTAAACTGAGTGAATTCATCAGGCCTGAAACTTGTGGTGTAAACTCTCTATATGCTGTTAATATTGAGTCTAGGACTAAAAGCTGACAGCTGGGGACAATAAGTAGCAGTAGCAGGACATTAAATGGCTTTGTTTCATCTTCTGTTTCTGCCTGTTGTCTGCTACATTACAAGCACTATTTTGACTCAGATTACTCCCCTTACATAGACAGTACATGAGGATGTCAAACACTTTTTTTTTTTTTTTTTTTTTTTTTTTTTTAGTTTGGTGTATCTAGTAGTACATGGAGCAGATAAATCTCCATGCACTACAATGATTTATAATTCATTTTCTAATCATAATGCATTATTATTATTATGTGTTCACAACATAGAAGTCAAGATTCACCTCTTGTGCTTTGTTCTCGAGGTGAATTTCTTAGCATCCATATCTCACACACATAATAAGCTAGTTATGATTGGAGACCTAATCACAATCGTCTATGTTTTGCATAGTTCTACAGTTTCAAAATGTTGCTACTAGTCCACTCTTTAACAACACAGTGTGTGTGTGTGTGTGTGTGTGTGTGTGTGTGTGTGTGTGTGCGTGCGTGCATGCGTGTGTGTGTGTGTGTGTGTGTGTGTGTGTGTGTGTGTGTGTATGCGCATGGCTGTGAGCGTGTGCATACCATAGGTTCACCAAATCAGCAAATCAATAAATAATCAAATAAACCAACAAAAATGTCTGACACTCCTCATTTTTTATATGTGTTGCTGATAGGAGATACAAAAGGAGCTACAAATGCAGTAATTAATTAAGACAGAATAGAATATAACTGGAACATCTCTAAAACTGAAATCTAGTTAGCCTGACATGTAAGTACATTTTGTCTTGGTAGTAGAATACAGTGTTTCTTGCAGAACTGACATTATAAAATATTGCACATACCCCACCTTTATACAAAAAGTCAAATGCACCTGTAACTGAATCCATCAGAAGCAGTATCAAAAAGGGGTATTCTATTTATTTATTAGTTTGTTTATTTTTGCATATAGCTATTTATTTCTTCTTTTGATTACTGTGCCTGTTTATTGTTATTTTAATTGTTTTTGTTAAGGCCTTCTATAGGTACATTAGCATACACTGAAATATGTGTAATTTCCTAGTAAGAATGTACCCTGATGCAAAAGGCATTCTTGACAAGATCTTCATACCTTAGACTATGCTAGGGTAGGCTGTTACCAGGGCATAATATGCACTGTGTTGCATGTTCATGTCTACATAGTATATACTAGACACTCTCCATGCGTTATATACATTGACATCTGGGTTAATACAGGGAAGTTATAGAAAATTCTCTAGACAATAATAAGCATATTAAGGTTATCAGAAACATTATGCAGTGGCATTCCACATCTTCCTATGGAGTTAAAAACAAATTAGTTATGAGTAAGTCTTTAAACATAAGTGGTTATCTGTTAAGTTAGTGAATGTACATCTCAGTCAGTTCTGTTTCTGCCCAATTTTAATTATTTTTTTATGAAACCTGCTCCACACCAGGTGGAGTATACATAGAATATGTACATGTTATGTGTTATACTGAAGGAGATCTGTTCAATCTGCTTCCGAAGCTACAAATTCTTCAGTTTTAGTTAATTTATTAAAATGTACAATGAAATTTGCTGCAGATTAATATTGAGGTTTTTTTTTCTCTTGTCAAATATCATGGCAAGTGAAGATAGTTATAACTCGAAGTCATTGATTTTCGGTGTGGGTTCTCATAACCCAAGCACTCCTGGAACATCTGATAGGAATTCCACCAGATATTTCTCCAGAAAATTCTTTGAATGATAAAAATAAGACCAGCTTCAGTCAGAGGAAGAATTACAGGTGCATCCATAAACAGTTTTGTCAACAGATTTCAAAATTATTCAGACTTGTCATTCACAATACCAATTAAAAAGTATGCATAGTTGTATACCTTCTGAAAGTCTGAAAAACTATGATTCTAAAATGTACAGATATACATATGAGAATTAGAAGGACACCAACTTAGAAGTTGCAGTATTTACCCTAATCTCAGGTATAGTAATTTCAGTGTCAATATACAGACATATGTCCTAAATAAGTTATCCCATTATAGACAGTTGTATATCCCCATCTATGACTGCCCCAGTGCATGCTAAATACCTTAGCCAGTTGAAAAACTTAACTATCAAGTGAAATGCTTTTCTTATGAGTGATTTCAGCTATCCACACAAAACTTGGCAAACACACAACAAAAACAAATACTTCCTGATAATTCTGGACTTCATACATTCCAAATGTCACCACCCCTCCACCAGAGGTGTTAATCTTCCAGATCTTACCCTCACAAACATTTCTCCCAGTTGCACCACAACACTTGTAATTTCCGCTTTAGTCAAACCGGACCATCGTGATGTGACTTTCTCCCTGAAAACCTGAATTCCATAATGACTCATCTTTATTCAGGATTATTTCAGTCATTTGCTTAATATTTACCAATTGTATTGATAAGTACAAAAAGTCCCTGTCGATCTTTATACCCTAGTCTGCTGCTTACTAGTCTGAAATGTACTCCCTTTTAAATAAAAGCATTGAGACATCTATACCTATTTGACATAATGGATTTTAAGACTAAACTCATATGGTAGAACAGACTGTATAAGAGAAAGAAAAATCTCTTGTTCGCCTATAGAAGATGTTCACTTCATCTTTATAAAAGGAATGTAAACCTTGTAGGCTAATCATTCAAGCTTACCATTAGGAAATGCAAGGCTGACTATGAACTTAGGGTTGCAGTTAATTCAAAAGACAATCATATGGCCTTCCTCAACTAAATTAGAATACTTAGAAGTAACAAACAATTATGTAATGAACAATTATGTACTGAACTTATCTCTAATGGTAATTCATTTCCTTGTTATTAAGGACATTGCTAATATTTTTGCAGACAAATTCTCTTCCAACTTTCTCTACCCACATTTCACTATGCCTCCCACCATTTCCACTCACACTTTCCTTTTTGAAATCAATGTGGACCATGCCCTTCCAGCATTTTCCAAAATTAAAAATGCCAGTTACATGAGCTCTGACAATATAATATTCTTACAGATCTGCTGAGAAGTGTTAAGTCCAGGTATACAAAACATCCAACACATGGAGAACAGCTGTTATGATGTCTTTGCATAAAGATGTTCTTTGTAATAACCTTGGGAATTACAGACCTATTTGCTTCAAATAGTCACACTAGTATTAGTTATAATGATATAGAATGAATTATAACCAAACTAATAAATAATAATAACAATACAGGTATCTTACATTCTTAGATAACCATCAGCTCAGTTTCATAAAAGGCTGATCTTGCCTGCACACCCTTCCTCTGTTCTTTGAATGTGTTCCTGAGGCCAAGAATAAGGGTCTTACAGTCTATCTTGCCTCCTTGTAACATACTGAGGCCTTGACACTATTTGCCCAGTTTGGGATTATTGACAACTCAGCATTAATTCATTCATTGCTCACGGGATAGGTAATGGGATATCACAAAAAGCACATACCATTAAGGCTGGGCGAATTTATACTACACAAAAAAAAAAAAAATCATCAGTAATGTCCCACTGGACTCTTTCCTGAGTCCCACACACTTTTTTATATACTTCTCTAGCATGAAATCTGATATCAGTGGACTATGGCTAACAATGTGTGCTGATATTTACAAACTGGGTTTGGTTAGCAAATCCTATTCTTAAACTCAGATTCTCCATCAAAGACTGGGACATCCAAATTCTTGTGCAAATCACTGGCTTACCCTTAATGCTAGAAAATGTGACGTAGCTTTTTTGTAAAGCCAACATCCCTACTGTATACCATATAAATATGATTTCTTAAATTAGACTCTGTCATCAGGGAGTTCTGCACCTATACTGATAACAGACTCTCCTTAGACCATCCTGTCTGCGTTTTGATTACAAAATCCTTATGCCTTGCTCAAGTGATCTTTTGCAGGATCTCCTCAAGTTCCAAAGATGTCATCATCCCACTTTATCCCTTCCTTATTTGGCGCTTCATTGAATATTATGCTCTGTTAAGCACATAGCTCAATAAGCACATAAACCAAGTCAAGTGACCTAAACGTTTCTTCAACAAACAGATCCCAAGTCTCAGGAACTTTAGCAGTGATAGACTGAAAGGCCTATCTCTCTACTTAGTGTCATTTGGCTCCTTAAGGGATGATATTTGTGTAGCCTTCTCTGTTCTGAATAACCACTTTATAAGCGTGTTGCTAAAAGCATTCAACTCAGCACACCAGTTGTAAAGGAAGCAGTCTCTATAGATATCTAATCCTCTACTGCCAGATCAGGGATACAATATGATGAAACAGGTACATAACCCAAAATGTCCACCCTTTTTGGAATTGCCTACATTAAACATCAAACAAAGTACCTCGCTGCCAGCTTTAAATCCAGTCTGGGTGACTAGATTAGTGACTATAAATTTTCTTCTGGGATAGATGGGGGAACCCACTTAAATGGGTCACTCTCAGTCTCCTACTAATATTATATGATGTAAGCTTAGTAAGAACATATGGACCTAAGTAGTAGCTGTCTGTGGGTCTACAGTCCCATAGAAAAGATGTCATGGTGAGTTTCACAATTCACCTTGAAAAACAGTCATACTAGATAGTGTTGTCCCTCGTCTCTTCTATTACTCTCTTCTTCAAGTAGTATTGCTGCATTGTGTATGTGTGTGACTCTATGACTCAGCCCCACCACTTCCTAAAATTCTTATCTTCCCTAGAATCTTGAATTTCTAAGAAATTAAAGACTTGGCTGGATGTCACAATTATTCAGTTGGAGGTTCCAGCTGAGAAGATATGGCTTGAGCTATAAAAGAAAAGCACTATATTTCTACTTTTGAAAATGGGTGGGACACATTTTGCAGCCCATCACTGATTTACCTTTACTGATTTTTTTACTCATCCTCCTTGTGTTTGTTTTCGTATAAATTTGAGCAATTACAAACTGCCTTATTCTTTTAAAGTTGTATGGACCTAAACACTAAAGGCGGAGGCATGTCTATATTCATTAAGGATATCCACACCTACAGGCTAGTTGCTCAGCATAATGCATCTGAGATTATCCAAGTGCAACTAACTCTGGGCAAGACAGCAATCCAAATTGTAGCTTGCTACAGATCCCCCACCATGCCCCAGGATTCCCACTTGTCATTTTTTGATACACTGGAAAATGTTAGGGTACAACCTAACACCCTAATAATGGGTAATTTCAACTACCCCACCATTAACTGGGAAAACTACTTATGTACCAACTCTTTTGCTCAACGTTTTCTGGAATTCATAAATCCGAATGCCTTGGATCAACTTATCCACACCCCCACCAGGGACAGCAATATCCTAGACCTGGTTATTACCAACATGGGCAACCAGTGCTCCACATCAGAGGTCAATTCCTTGTTGGTCAGATCTGACCAGAAGCTAATCACCCTAGACATCTACATCCCTACCCCCCATAGGGAAACCACCATAAAATATTTTTCCAAAGCCAACTTCACGCTTTTTAAGACAGAAGTGGCAAACTTCACGACACCAATGCTGACGGACAATAGAGGTATGACTGCTGAATCCTACACAAATGCACTTTATAAACACTTACATGAGTGCATGGATCATGCAATCCCTAACAGAACCAAGATGCTGTCCTCCAAAAAAAGGAAGCCAATCTGGTGGTCCCCAGCCATAAACAAACTCTACAACAGAAGAAAGAAACTCTTGCAAAAAAAGAGTAAAATCCCATGATTGGAGGAACTCCCTGGTCAGCCTCAGTAAGAAGCTGAGATCCCTCATAAAATCCTCCAAAGCTAGTTACGAAAAGAAAATCGCCACTGACTCTAAAGACAACCACAAAGTATTCTATAGCTATGTCAAGAATCTGAATGGCAACACTCAGATCTGCTCTGAATTACAGCACAATGGCACAAAATATACAGAACCAACTGATATTGCCAACATCCTGGCAGATAGGTTCAGTGCTAAATTTACCCCCTTCTCATCCCCTAAAGGGCCCATCTCTATACCGGAAGAATGCAAAGGTCCTGTAATCAAGGCTGCACACACTCTCCAAAGCCAAGAACACAGCATCCAATGGACCTAACAACATCCCAGGCTGCGTTCTACAGGAACTACAGAACAAACTGGCACCTCACCTAAGTACCATGTTCAATCATAGCCTCACCTGAGGCTATGTGCCCACTGAATGGCGCACAGTGACGGTTATCCCACTCCACAAAGCGGGAGCCAACATGGACACCAGAAACTACTGCCCAATTAGCCTGACGAGCCTGGTCTGCAAGTCTATGGAACATGTTATTATGGAACTTATAAACAATGACACTGGTAATTTCCAAACTCTAGACCCCACCCAGTTCGGGTTTATAAAAGGCAGATCATGTCTCCTAAACCTGACATTCTTTTTTGAAGTGGTCACCAAAGCCGTAGATGAGGGGAAGGTGGTTCACACAGCCTAACTAGATCTCACCAAGGCTTTCAACACTATCCCCCACTATGGAATTATAGATAAACTCACTAAACTAGGTATAAATCACTAGTCACAAGATGGGTTGCCAACTGGCTCACTGACAGGACCCACACTGTTAAAGTAGCAGACTACAAATCCAACTTCAGACCAGTGACAAGTGAAGTACCACAGGTTTCATTCCTGGGTCCTCTCCTGTTTGGTATTTACTTCTCTGAAGTACAAGCTAACACAGAAGGTCTTTGACTAGTGAAGTTCGCAGATGACTGCAAAAAGGAGCCATAATCAAAACTACAAAAGATGTGGACACCCTACAAAAGGGCCTCGCTGAGACAGATGCTTGGTGTCAAAGCCATGGCCTCAAGCTCAATGCCAAAAAGTGCATTGTCATCCCTTTTGGTAAAAACTCTGTACCTATAAACTACCACATAGGCGGTAGTCTACTTAACACCAAAAGCGTGATAAGAGACCTTGGGACACAGGTGGACAGTAGTCTCTCCTTTGATAATCACATCACCACAGTAGTCAGGAAATCCTTCTACATGGCACACCTCATCACAAAAGGTTTCTCATCCAGGAAAAAAGAGGTCACTGTTCCCCTTTACACGTCACTCATTAGACCCATTATAGAGTACAACGCCCCTTTTGGTATGTACCTCACAAGACATCTACAACAACTGGAAAGGCTGCAGAAATACCTCACTAAGAGGATTACTGGCCTCAAACAGATACCCTACACAGACCGTCTCAAAAACTGCAGCTTTACTCCATCGCATATCGCCTACTCAGAGGCGATCTCTGCCTAACACACAAAGCTATGTCAAACACAGAGCTTTTGGACATGCTCCACTTAAAGAAATCTGAATCCCTCCATGCTACACGATCTAGGGACCTAAACCTTGTCACCACAAAAATCAGAACATGCTGGAGGGATAGATTCCTGTCCCAGAGACTTTCCATACTCTGGAACAAACTGCCTATCTATATCAAACAAAGCTCCTCATTAGCACTCTTCAAGACAAATCTTGATGACTGGATGGGAGATAGGAAATTCACCCCGGAGATCACTTCTGTGGCTCTGCTCAACAGTGGCACAGGAAAATAATTTTCTTGGGTGACAAAAGCCAGGGTACCTTTTGGCTAGGCTTATATAGGCCCTAGGGCCAATAGCCTACTACCTACCTATGAACCTATGAACCTATGTTGTCTGTAGCAGTTCTTCAGAAATATACTAGAAAGAGCATTATGTGGAAACAGTCTGAACCTTTAGCATTTTCTGAAGTTGTATTCCTTTGTCCTTTATACTACAGCAGACCTATCTTAGTCGTGGAGGATAGAAAATATATGAAATTTAAAAGTCAGTCCTAAGTTCTCCTTATCAACTCATAAGAACGGAAAAGAAACAGTAAGATGACAAGACATTTAAACTATCTTCCTTTTGGGGACATTTTAGGCTCATAAATCTGTCTAATCTACTGTTATGTGTTTTAGAGGCATAACAGATGGAGAGGGCCTCTTTGCCAGCATCATGGTGTAAAGATGTTAAGCGGTAACAATGGCCCAGCAAACCTGTGTTTGATTAGCAGCTTGAAAATCTCAAATGCTGGCAGGGGAGGATTTTTGAGAGAGAGGCCATACTGGATGCCTCTATGATAGAATTCTGGCGAAGGCCAGAACTCGTAAAGAAGATGCCAAGTTTGGTGGCTAGGAGAGCAGAACACTCATGGGCCAAATCTATGGGAGCAGGGATTAGACAAAGGATCTGACTACTTCTCACTGCGTGCCTAGCCTAACACCAGTTATCATCAGCACTTAGGGGGAGGGTGTTACAACTAATTAAAATTCAGGTTAGCTTAAGAAAGATGGTACTACTGCTGGCAGCCTAACTCTTACTCCAGTGGATGAAAGAAGTAATAAACAGAGAAGTTGAGCCTCCTTTCTGTGGGGCAATGAATGAGCCAAATGCATGAACTGGGATGGAGGGTTGATTGACAGGGTGAGGTGGGGAGTACAATATCTCCCCAGAAAAAGAGAGGACCTCTTGCTTTATGTCTGCCTAGGATAAGCAGGACAAAAATGTCTATTTTAAAATCTTATATATTTTATTTTATTCTCAGCGATATTATACTATAAGCTGTCTAGTTCAAATCATAAGTAAAAACAAGGAGATAGCCACTGTGGGAGGGGCAGGTTGTATGCAGTTATGTTGTACTGGTTTGTATAGGGAACTAAAAAAAGTGCATCTTAAGAAATATTGGCTAGCACTCCTCTCTATGTCTGTCAATCTCTTAGAAGGAGGGGGAGGAGCAATACAGGTTCCCAATTCATGTTGGAGAAGCATCTTCTTGCAGGCATTGGATGCTTGATTTGCAGGATAATTTGGGGGAAATAGCCATGCGACAGATCTATCTGATGTTTCAATCTCCATCAGCACAGAGATTCTGGCTCTGACTATGAAGTAGTTGACTGAAATTCGAGTGCTGGATGGGCTCCAGAATATCTGACCAGGAGTGAAGGAATGAGTTGGCTGATGGACAGCTACTATATCCCAAAGGAAGGTTGTAAGGTTGTCCATTACCAAAACGTCTGCTGCTGAATACAAGAAATCTTGCTTCAGGGTACACATTTTGCTTTATGCCTGCATAAAGGTAACTCATTATAAGATGGCATCAAGAGCTGTGAGCATCAGTGGTTTCAACATCTGTAAGCTCACATTTGACACACATGAATGACATTAGGAGTAAGAGAAAAAATAAATAAATTATTATCTGTGCAAGATTGCCACCAAATGCTTTACTGTCACGTTCCTGTAACTCCAGCAGTGTATGGATGCTGAAGGGCACTCCCTTGAAAGGAACAGCATGAAGACATATTTGGTAATTTACTGATTAAGATAAGGGGAACAAATGAAAACAAATATGACAGCAGAAGGTCTTTATTTTTAAAGCTGTGGCAAAAAATAATCACTTATGTTGCCTCCATGACTGTGTTCAAACCTTCATTATAAAATAACAATAACGCAACCTAGTAAGGGAAACATTAGGAGAGAAAAGAAATGCTCCCCATTCCATGGTATAACAACCTGCCGGTCTTGTTGTCCGGCTATTGCTCATCCATCATGGAAGGATTAAGCAAAGAAAAATAATGTGGCACAGCATAAGCATTATACAGTTACTTGACAACACAGCATCAGCAGTGTGGTGTGGAAACAAGAGGTTTAGATGCCTAAGCAGAGAGACATTTCCCTGTGGTACATTTGTATGGGGACACATGGCTGAAGTGACATTCTGCTGCAGAGAATTCCCTGTGGGCAAAAAGTAGAATGCAGAGCCATGCCCAGAACTTAAATAATCAAATGCACAGAGAGAGAGAGAATAAGCTCCAAGACCCCAAAGGCAATATGAGACAGCAAGCTGTATGGCAGGCATCAGCAGCAGGCTTGCCAGTAGGCATGTCAGTGGCAGTAAAAATGCTGTGGACAATGAGCAGTGCCTTTATAACTTGGGTGCGCAGGCCATTGCTCCCGTCGCAGTGTCTAGGGAACATTACCTAAAATGCATATTGGAGTATAAATGCACCTATAGTGCCAAGCAAGAATTTCTCCATGTTGTAGCATACTTCTGTATGTTGTAGTTACATAAGCATATACTGTAAACTAAGCATAATGCTCATTACTTCTTATGCCTCCATGACCTTGGTTATTAAGGACGTAGGCATGAGAGTGAGTGAGTGTTTCTCTTTGCCCACAGGGAATTCACAACAGACATATTTCTCTGCAGCTGAATGTCAGTTCAGCCATGTGTCACCAACCAAATGTATCACAGGGAAATATCTCGCTGCCTAGGCACCTGAACCATTGTCTTTGCTAGTGTTTGTGGTAGAAAAGAGTGACTCTTTTGTTGTTTCTATTGTTGTTTCTTTAAACCTCCATCCCCATCTGCTACCTAATAGCTCTTACAACCAGGGCTCTATCATCCCAGTCATTATTCCTGAGGGAGCCAGCCAGACTTACAGTGTAAGCTCACCAAGCCCTCTTTGATCTCAGATCCACTTATCCCATTGGCACACCAACTTCCTGTGGATAGGTTGAAGTTTAAAGGTAGTTCCATCCCCAAACTGAGTTCTGAAGCTCACTTGCTCTCAGATCAAGCTCACTGATTAGCAGCTCTCTGAGATATGAGATTCAGGTGATAATGAGTGGGTCAATCAGTTTGTCAGGTGGAACCCCTGGAGCCCCTAATATCTTTTTGTGTCTCTCGGGGGATGATATATCTACCAGTCTTGCGGAGGTAGCAGGCAAGTGTCTACATGTGACTGCCCCCTGATCCATGCAGCAATGACACAACAACAAAACTCTTCTGACATGGACTCTGTGGGCTGTACCATCCAGAATTTCCACTGGATGTTGCCCAAGTGGTGAGACAAGCTGCCTCCCTCATGCAGTATGGGTGAGCAATATGCCACTCAGCCCTAACCAACCATCAAATTCCTCTTGTACAATATCTACTAGTAGAATGTTGCTTATCTAAAGCACAACTAGGGCTTTATCTCTCTGTGTCACCAGATCAGGGTGGGACGTGATTTTGAAAATAATGTGTAGGATTGGAACTTCCGATAGGACCAGCATTAGGTTTAGGGTTAGTTCACATGATGAAGGCATGGGAGTGGGGCCCAGTGTATGTCCTCCCTGCTCTGTTATTGTTTATGTGTGCTAACCCTAACCATAACCCCAGCTGTAACTCTAATACCAACTCTGCACATTACATTTACAAGCCATCCTTTCCCTAACAATAACATTATTCAGACAGCATATTTTCAATGTTTATAGGTTGGGCTTACTTTCTTCATTGTTTAATAAAGTTCAGTGTTCTACTGCAATTATGTTACATTCAGGGGAAAATGAAGCTGTCTGTTGTCAGACAATCTAAAAATCCCAGTAATCTGCAATGTTAAATAAAACTTCTTTGTCAGGAATTTGATAAGGAGATCATACGGGATAATTAGAAGGGCATATCAAATATTACATGATTAATATAAGAGGCAATCAGAGCAGGGTAGAAAACATTGGGAAGAGAGACTTGAAAAACAATTTACAAGGGAATGATGGGAGGACATGTGTATAGCTTCCAAGTATGCAACGAAGTCCAGAAGATTTAGGATTTTTGCTTGGAAGAGTTTGCATAGGTGTTTTTATACCCCAAGCAGACTTCAAAGAATCTTCTCCAGGCAGATAGCAAGTGTTAGAAGTGTGATGGAAAATGAGTCTTGGGAATGCAATGAGTTGGCCGATTTTAAAAATTCCTTAAAGAGTACTCTGTCAAAAATATTATGGCTCCAAATAGCCATAAATAAAGAAATGATTCTTTTGACCTGAGGCATAGAATTTGAATTGCCTAGTCATAGTAAGACTTTATTCAGTTTTTTTCTTAAAAGAAAAAAAAAAACAAATACTAGAAATTTATTTAATTTAACATTTGTTAACCAGGAAAGTCTGAGTTGAAACTAAGCCAGTTTTCAGCAGAGGCCCGGGAAAAATGCTCCAGATGCATGTCTGTATAACTTAGTAGGAAACCAGTGCACCTGGAGGAAACACACATGAATGCAGGGAGGACATGCAGACTCCACACACAAGGCATTCCAGCCAAGAATTGAACTAGAGAACCTCTTGCTGTGAGGTGACAATGTTACCACTGCACCACTGCACCATCACAAACTAGAACTCTAAACTATAAGTATTTGAAGTACTGGTTATTGTAAAAGAGATAAAAGAACTGGAAGATGGATCTTTAGAAAAGGGAAGGAGTAAATTATATAGAAATAAATGGAATTTGTGGGAAAAATGCATATAGAATAATGTTAAGAAGAAGTAAGGTTTAAGGGAAGACAAGAATTGCAATGTTGGACTAAAAGGCAGTTGTTAAAAAGAAAGAGGGTATAATGTTTGTTAACGGAAAAATGCCTGTTTTAAAAGATATTTTAATAAAGTTGCTAAAAAGGTGTAGGGATAAGGAATAGTTCTTTTTGTATCACTGCAACATAGTGAAAGAAGATCTTGAAATGGAAGCTGGAAATTGTTCCTGCTGGAGGATGAGAAAGAGAGACAGAGGTACCAACCATGTCTATTTACTAGTTGTATAAGACTGAATTAACTGCACTTGCTTTGCATTTAAACAATATAGTTTTGTTTCTGCTTGGAAATGCCTTAGTTGAATTTGTATATAATAAATTGTATTTATTATAAATACTAGTGGCTCAACTGCTTTAGTCGTCCACATTGCTGAATTGTGATGGACATTTTAGAACATATTACTAACGGAAAATTCCAATGTCTACACCTAGCATGTCTATCCATTTTCCATGATAACCACAGCAGAGTAGTTAATAGAGACCATAGCAGTCAAAGCCAGTAAGATAGGCATGGTAGTTAAGATGGTGTCTACCCAGAGAATAGTACCATGTCAAACAACTTATCCATGAGAACGACCTAGTGGAATTTGTTTCTGTTTCACATGATTGACTAAATCCTCATATTAAAGATGAAGAAATACTGCCAATCAATTACAACATACTAAGGATAGATAGGCAAAACAAAAAGTCAAGAGGTGTAAGCATGTTACACAAACATACTCTGCAAATTACCCTTTCACCTGTCCCTGTCTTTATTAAGGCCAAAGTCAGTAGTGCTCTACTGAAGCTAATCCCTGAGAAAAACTTATCCATAATGGAAATTTACATCTTTCCTCAAAATAACATCAGTACCACCAAAGAATTTTTATCATGGGTCACCTCTAATATTCCACAAAAAAAAAGATAATTTCAGGAATTTGTATTATCAACTGGCTGGCTATCAACTGTGATTATGCTCAAAATGCCATTAATCTTCATGACTTCACCCAACAAATTATCTCCCACACTCTCTACATAAACTACACCATCAAAGGTTCATTACTTGATCGGACACTCACCTGTTCTCCTAACAACATATTGTACTATTCCACTCTCTTTCTCTCTCTCTTTCACTCTCTCACACACTCTCTCTCTAATGCTCTAAGTAAATACATTCCTGCATTTGTTATCAAACAAGCAATCTCAAATCCAAACTCTAAAATCATATCACCTCAATGAAAGCAATCTCTCTCACTTCCAAAAAGAAACATTTGTCCAGAACCTACAACTTTGTAACTGACAACATCCGAAGGATCTTCTATTAGATGATGCTGTCATAGAATTCTCCAGAACATTGCTTAACATTCTAAATAGTTTAGCCTCCCTCAGAGAAAAATGTGTAAAAGATATACCAGTTCCATGGCTAACCAGAGCCACAAAATATCTAATAAAACTCAGAGACAAGGCCTGAAATTCCTGTATCAAAAATAAAACACAAAACAAGTTGCAACTATTTTAGCAACTTAGAAATTGCACTAAATACCAATCAAGCTAGATAAAAAAGTACTACATTATCCGGCTGTCCAAAAACATTCAAACCCAAAGGAATTCTGGTCAACTAATAAAAAATTCCTCAAACCAGGCCATGCCACCTAACCCAAAGCCACAGTGCCCAACAAAAGAAAAAAAAAACACTGCCAGTCTCTTTAGCATGCACTTCATAAATTCAGTCAAATCCCTAATCAAACACCACACCCCTCCCACCATCCCCTCCAACCCCAGCAAAACCTGTTACTTTGCCTCCTTCTCATGCAATCAGTTCCCACCTCATCCATTAAAAAATTGATCTTAAAACTGAGACCCACCAATCTCGTACCCACCAAATATCTAAAAATGGTTGCCAATGTTATAGCACACCACATTTCTATACTCATAAACAACTCTTTTACAGAAACATACGTCTGAGCACTATGGAATACAAGTTATATCTTACAAATACATAAAGGAGGAAATAACACCAAACTACTGCCCTATTTCTAAATTCTTGAAAAATACATTCAATTCCAGTTTTCCCAACACCTTGCCAAAAATAACCTTCTCTCAACCTCCCAAGATGACTTATGCCCCCATAATAGCATGACTACAGACCACTGTATTACACTATTGCTGTAAATGCCCACAGGACTGAAAAAAAGCTAGTATCTGCTCTAACTCTACACCTTTCCAAAGCTTTTGACATAGTCTCACACCCCATCCTCTTACAAAAACTCTCTTATTTAGGATTTGATGAAACGTCTACTGTATTGTTTAACAGCTATCTTGCTAAGAGATCACAGGCTGTAAAATGGCACTAAAACATCACCCCTTTTGTCCTAGTCTCCACAGACTTCTCTTAAGGGTCCATTCTTGTCCCTGTTCTTTTCAACATCTCCTTTAATAATTTCCCAAATGCATCCCATCAGCTGCAATAATTCAGCACACTGATGGCTCCAACCTCATATGTCGCACCCAACACCTTTACAAGCTGCAACAAATCACTCAGAAATCCTTCTCATCCACTGAAGCCTGGGTAACTGACTCACAACTTTGTCTTAACCTTAAAAAAGCAAATGTATTCTCTTTACCCAAAGACACCTCTTAGTTCAGAGACCCTTCTTTGATATTCTTTCAGCAAATAGAACTAAAATTGAAATTGCCCCAACTAGTAAGCTGCTCGGCATCTACATTGACAATAGCTTGAAATTTGACTACCACATCCAACATACAGTGAAGTATACTCACCAAAAATTAGGTTCTCTCTATATATAGTGAAAGTTTTATTCACTGACAAACCCAGAAAACCCTTAGCCTCTACCCAACAACTAAAACAATAAAAATATGAGTGCGCTAAATATACCTAAAAATATGAAAAGAGTGAACAAGGCACCAAAAACATCGAAATAGTGTGCTACAATGAAGAAATAGTGACCTAAAAAATAGAAATAGTGACCTCAGCTAGTCTCAGCAGTTCTCTACTCAGCCCCTATTTTCACCAGCTTACAAGCAGTGCTATCACAAAATAGCAAATTTGCAGTAAATCACCCACAAAATTTCCACCACTGCTTAGTACTCAAAAAACTACACTGGGTTGAACTACTACACTTACTCTCTTACTCCCATCTTGTGACTCCTCATAAACTCATCTATAAATCTACAAACTGCCCATCTTTGTCAATTCTAATCCAGACATACAAACTGGAAAGACCTCTTCACTTAATCTAAATGCTGCTTCTCCATGTCAGTAAATTCAGCAATACAGCTGGCGAGAGTCCATTCTCAAACTGCGTCACCAAAGCATGGACTACCATAACTGTCTGTTTAAAAATAGAACATCTTAAACATTTTAAACAGAAGCTGAAGTCATGCCTGCAGAATCTCTAGCTTTGCCCTTACACTAACTCCAGATAAGTACCCCTAGACTAAACCATAATTCCACAATTCTTCCTGCCTTTTAAATGCTTCTCTCTCATCAGTTTATCACATCCCTTCTTTTATATACTCTCACCCACTTGACATAACTAACTACTATCCCCACTTTCTCACTCATGTCATCCTTCTTGCATTCAGCTACAGAATATTCCTTCCCGTCTGTCTCCTCCTTCATCACACTTTCAATCACTTCTACTCTTTCCCTTTTGATGAGTTTTTACTCTACTACACTAGCTGCTGACTAGCTCTAATAAATAAATAAATAAATGGATGAATGAATGAATGAATGAATGAATGAATGAATGAATAAATAAAGCATAAAAGCATGCTACTTTTTTGCTACTGTATGTCTATTTTATGTCTTTAGTATGAAACCACTTACTGAAGTATACAAGCTACTGGCCCAATGAAATTTATGTCTGTCCATTGAATTATGCTCATCATCTTCCTTTGCTGAAAACAATACAGTGTATCTGTGCCTTTTTGTACTATGTGCAAGGACTCCATTACTATGCAGACTTTTACTATTGATGCACTTATAAAATGCTGCTTTTTTTTTCTACTTTACATATAAATGTTTATCTAATATGTATCATTTGTAGATTTTCTTGTTGAGCCTCTGCTGAATAGGGTAGTCTATGTCCAGTTAGACTTTCCCACTCAACAAATGCAATAAGTAAATAAATAAATAGTATACCCACCATATTGGAGCAAGCTAACTGGGCCAGGATGATAACAGCCCAGTTAAACAGAGAACCACTGATAACCTTCATGTATAAGAATAAGAGTGATTACCAGAAATATATTAAACGTGAAAAGGTTTTTCTTGTCAGAACAAGTAGTACTTAATGGCCTTAAAAAGAAACATTTCCTCATAACAAAACAGTAAGGTAATACATATGTCATTTAAAGCATTTTATTAATTCTCTGGTACAGCCAGAGTGTCAACATACTAAAAATAAACTGACAGAAATTATAGCAACTAATAAATATAAAATGCTTACTAGTTTAAGAAAATAGCATCAAATTAAGACTAAAGACTCTGAAAATGTTGTGCAATTAGGGAAAAAAACTCATTTGCTATCAATACATTTATAAATCTGAACAGACCTAGTATAGCCTAAGCCTAATGTTAGTAAACAAAAATAAATAACAGCCATAGACAAACTCTGTCATAATTATGGGAAAAGTATTACATAGACAGATTTTGTATTAATGATAACATATTTAAATCTGCAAAAAGTATAATATTTGAAAAGTGTGACAAGTTATCTTCCAGGAAATATATAAATGCACTGTGTAACTGTATAATTAAGAACTGTACTGACTTTTTGGGAGAATGGTAACAATTATAAAAGGACAATATGTTGGTTGGGAGAGAAATGTTATTAATAAAGCAATAAGCATTCCTCTGTGGTAATAAGAAACAAAGTCTTATTACTGAGACAGAAGCACACATTTAATTTAACAATAATACCAATTTGTTAACCTGGTAGGCCCATTGGACAGACAACCCCTTTTTAGGGGTGACCAAGGAACAATGTCAGGTTAAGTGACTTGCTCCAGGTCACACAGTAGGCAAACAAGGCTGAAGGAACCAAACCCTGTACTACAGGAACTTCAGCTCTCAACCCTAAACTCTGCAACTGCCAGGCTTGAAAGATAGACTAGTCAGTTGTTATCAACTAAACACGAGACATGGGAATCACAAAGATTTACTTCATCTTGTGTAAGCAATAGGAAGAATGGGCATTTATTGAAAGACCAGTCTCACAGTGTAGGGAGAGTAACAAGCAGGTGATTAAGTATAGAAATGTCTCTAGCCCTAACAAAAAAAAAAGGGGAGACCAACTACCAGACACATTAGGTAGAGTGTGTGAAGCCAACAAAGACTAAGTATAGCTTTAGAAAACACTGAACGAGCAAAGATTTGCCAAAGGAATGAAAAAGAGGAAGAATTGAAACCAGTTAAAGAGATATATCAGAATGCTCTAACACAGCAGCCTGCAAGAACAAATCTATTAGGAAAGAGCTTCCACACTAAAATACTATAGTCTAAAAGTATTGCACAACAGGACTTGGAAATACCATTCTAGCTTGAATTGTTGCAAATCATGGAGATGAAGTAACTGAAATGAAGGAGATCTCCATAAAAGGGTGTATTCTGAGGAAAGTAAATAATTAAGTATGGAAAATATACAGCTTGAATTCTTAACATTTTGACAAGCTAAAACAAAAATTCCCATAAAATGAGAATATTAATGAATAGGAGGGTAGTGAAGATTTCATCATACTAAAGAGGGAGACAGAGGGAAGTGTGAGTTTTAAATCCATTTCTGACAGTATAAGACATATACCACAAATAATGGAGGGTGTAGGATATATATATATATATATATATATATATATATATATATATATATATATATATATATATGTAACTAAGAAAACAAAAGAAAAGATTAAGGGGGAATTTAATAAAGCCTACATGGTCTTTTTTACCATGACAGTATCATGGCACGCAGCTTACACGAAAGTAAGCAGGTTTGCGATCCAGTAAACATGGGAAGTTCTATGGCATGCCAATCACCTTATAAGCAGGTGAATCTCATGCAAATGAGGCAGGTAGAATGATCTAACAAGTAGACAGGCAGCCCTGCAGACCCTGTCTCAGTGTCCTTAGTATACATGGAAAAATTCAATGTACAGTAATGTAGACAGACAAAAGGACCTGTAAAAATGTAGATCGATAGACAGAAATGGCATACCACACACAGATATGAGTGAAAATATCCTCTGTGTGTCTCAAAAGTTACAGAAAATAAGTTAAAATACATTTTTTTAAATAATCTGTGAATGTTTGCTTGGTGCCGCAGTGTGCAAACATGCCTTAAAAAAAACAAAAAAATAGTGGAAATAACAAAATTAATATTATGAGACAGAAATGTATTACAGGGCCCTGCATGGAGAATCTACAATGGTGCATTGGTGCTGTTGCTAATGTGGTAGAGCATGGAAGTGTCTAGTTTCCAGGTTGTGAGCATGGATCCCTATGCAAATAAGGTGGAGTTACTGAATAGTTTAATGAGGCAATTGTGTCTGCATATCCCCTCCCTGTAGGCAGAGAACCATGTTGGTGTCCACACAGGAGGTAGCTGACATCAGGACAGGGTGTGTCTAATAACTACTAAGCTGACTGGAGCTTAGCTGCACCTGTTTGCACGGCATGCCCCTCCCCCCCCCAAGGTGAAGAGTGGAAGTCTGGGGGGAGTGTGCACTGACTTCTCAGCTCTGTTTAACTACGGGGCACATGTTTCTGCATGTTTGTGTGGCGTGCCGCTGTGCTGAGTGTGGAAGTCTGTGGGGGTTGTCCACTGACTGCTGAACTTTGTTTACCTATAGGGACCAACTTTACATGCTGCACTGCATTGCTGAGAGTATCTAAAAGACAATGATGTATTAATTAGTTTTGGCCCTTATTTAACTTAAACCAGGGCCATTAAATTATGTTAATAATATACTAGGCAGGTGCAATGCATCATAGATAGCCAGCCACACAGGCAGCACCTACAGTAGAGTACTATAATGTATGCATACAGCCTGCAATCTAATTCGTTCCCCATACTCTGCACCACTAGAGTACATATTTGCAACTTTTAACTGAAAGAATGCTAGGGGCTGCTGCAGGTCTGTTACATCTGTATGTGCTAGATGCTGAAGTCAATGCTGCTGCTGCTACTGATGACAATAAGCCTAGGCAGAGAAGGAGAAGAGTGTTCAGGCCCAGGGTAAACTTCCAGGAGCTACATGAGCTGGAGATTGTAGAGCACTACAGGGTTGACAAGGACATACTACAAGAACTCATTGAGCTCTGCTGCCCTCAACTCAGACACAGAGCCAACAGAGGGGAACCCATCCCAGTGGAAACAAAGGTATGTGTAGCCCTTAGGATAATAGCCACAGGTACCTTCCAAAGACCAACTGGCGACATGATGAGGGGGTTTCACAGGCATCAGCATCAAGGGTACTCCACCTGTTCCTGAATGCCATGCTACCTCATGTCAGTGAGCACATTTATTTTCCCCTCAACCCTGAGGTGAGGGCCAGCAATATGCAACACTTCTACCATGTAGCACACTACCCTGAGGTACTGGGTACCATAGACTGCACTTGTGTACACATCAAGGCACCACCCATTGAGGAGGGTAGAATCTACATCAGCCACAAGGGGTACCACTCCATCAACTGCCAGGTTGTGTGCAATGCCCAGGGCATTATCATGAATGTGTGTGCTGGCAGCCCGGGCAGTTATCATGACACCCATATCTGGCATGCATCACAGCAGTACCAGATATTTGCTGGGGGGACATCCCCCACAGCCATTTACTGGGAGATGCTGGCTACGCATTGGAGCCATGGATGATGACACCCATTAGAAATGCACACACATCCATGGAAGAATGCCATAATGAGGCACACACATAGACTAAAAAAATAACAGAGCATGTGTTTGGGCTGCTGAAGTCATGGTTCCGGTAATATCTGGTGGAGTCCTGCAGAACTCTCCAGCCACATGTGCACATATGTTCACAGTATGTGCTATGGTATACAATCTGATCCTGTAGAAACAGCTGCAAAAGGATCAGCAAAGAGAAGGGATACACAGCCCACCACCAGTGCCTAGGTTACCACAGCCACCATCACAGGAGGACCTGGAGGAGTAGCCCCCTGATGACGTCCCTGTAGGCAGATGTAAGTGTACCCATTATGCCCTGGCATTGGCTAAGAGACAACCTATAGCACATTCACTGACAACCGAGGGCCCTAGGGACTGACACCTTACTCCTACTCACATACATATATTAAAATAGCTGATGCCAGGCAACCCACACAATGTGTACCTATCTGTGTATTGGTTGTGTACTGCTTGCATTACATGGAGTCAGTCCTGAACTACACATCTGTAAACTGCTGCATTTGCAAGTTAAGTCTCTAACCTACAAACTAATTGTAAGGATTACTATAATATGATATTGTATATATGGATTTGCTGCTGTTATTCACGGAAATACAGTGGGCTATATGGTCAGATGTAACATCCACATGGGACTACAGATACCTAGTCCAATAGTATGTGTTTCTTAATATTCACTAGGCCTCATGGTTGGAATGTTCACGACATCAGGCAAGGGAGATGTTAAACAGTGGACACACATGATATGTGAACAACTGCCTACCCAAGCTGATCATGTGCTGTTGTTCCCCCACCCCCAAAACAGCAGTGCACCCATATAACTGCTTTAACAAAAAATCAGCTATGGCATATCAGTGGACCAGGCAATCTCAGGGTTGTAACACAGATATCACTCACACATTGTATATCTCTCTTCATGTAGGATAACAATGTACATATTTATGATGTTGATTGTATGATGAATGACTCCTCTCTGTCTGGAAGCCTGTGTGGCTTAATGGATTATGCAAGCTAGCATGGGTGATGGTGTTGATGTTTCTAATGTGGAATTGCTCACATTTTTGGCATGTGAGGTAGTACTATGTTGGTGTTTTCACAGACTGTCATACCTCTCAACATCTTAGTGCAAGAAATCTGGACAAAGCCAGAAAGATTGGTGAGACAAAGGCCCAAACAGAGGGACAGATTTTAAATATTGTTCCCATAAACCTACAAAGTTGCTGGAATTAAAGATGTTGCATTATTACATATTTTCTGAAGGATATAAAGTCTGAAACACAAATGTTTGTCTGTAATTAGTATAATGTGTATTCAATAATTCACTAAAAGACCACAAATGTATGAGGAACAGACCAAACATATGAGGCAAAACTTGGACATTCTGTGAAAATCAGGAGAGTTGAGAGGTATGCGGAAGGTCAGTCTGTTGGTGGTGTAACATTACCAACCTCATTCACATATTTAGTACAGCAGCCAGCTGGGGAATGGCATGGACATTTTGAGTAAAGTTCAGTACTGCAGAAACAGGGGGCGGATGTTAATGTTTGTAACATATGCAATCCCAGACTTGAATACAGAGAGGTGTGGACTGGAGTCACTTTATAAGTACTTACAGTCCCACTGGGCAAACCCAGACCCTTAGTTAAAATGAGCATAATTCTGTTTCCCCTTTATCAAAATGACCTGTTATGTATAAATGTCTATACATACAGACATATATGTATACATATCAGTCTGTCACTATCTCTCTCTCACGTGCATAGTATATCTATTGCTATGTAGTGTCAAATAGATATATGCCGCTATATATAGCTATATATATTAAATTGATGCATATAGTCCCTCCACATATTTACATAACACATATAAATAGCATACACACACAGCTACATTTATATATACATCCCTGTTAATTACATAAATATGTGTGTGGATGTCTGTATTGTACTACATACCCTAATAATGGTGAGTAATTATGCATTAACACACAGCCATACTGGTGCTCAAAGGATCCAAACTAAGGGTGCAACAGTACATAATCCACTTACCTACAAACCCCTGTACCTGTTGGATGTCACCACGTAGATAGACACAGGTGGGCAGATGGTGTAATGTATAATGTTGAAAATGCACGTATGGACAGGGACATTGCCTCAGACCACAGGTTTGTCTACGTAACTGCAAGCATTCAAATATTGCCATACTGGCAACTGTACACACATAGCTAGGCTAAAAACAGCAGACATGGGCAATGTGTGACACATGAGGGGGGTGAACACCTTGTAGAGGGAGGGTGTTGTGGAATCCAAGTCCCATGTGCATCCAGATGGCAGCAGCATGAATCACATCCCCACCCATGGGACAGTCGGCACTGCTCCTTCACTGCCTTGAGGGTGGGAGTACTGGATGCCGGGCACTGGGGCAAGGCTGCCCTACTAATTCAGCCAGCATGCCCTCAATCAGGTGCAGGTGGTGGTCAAACCCACAGTAGACTATCCTGCACATCAAGACTGGCAGCTCATCCCAGGTGACAACACCCCCTCCACCACTGCTCCCAGAGGGGAACTGGGCCCTGTCCTGTGGGGCATTGCTGCCCAACATCAAAGAAAGTGAAGGGGCAGCAGAGTGGGCACCACTGATCTGGGTCCCAGATGTTACCACTGACAGTTGCGGTAAGGTGGGTGGATCAGCTGGAACTGCCTTACTTTGGCGTGCTGTGGTGATAGAGGTATAGCAATAGGTTAAGGTTAGTAATAAATAAACCATTGTTAGTATTAACAGACTGGAACATCATTTTAATGCATACAAATACATATTAACACATACTATGCATAACACAACAGTAAATAACAACACAGTCAGTATAGTAACAGCATGCCAGTAAGAAGTAAGCCAAAAGGGCAACAAAATAGTTTAACAAAGTATGTTAATAGTGAATCACAATAACACATAACAATATTATGTCACAGTTTGCAAAAATATAGTCAAACAACGTATGTTAATATTAAATCATAATTATAAATAACAGTAATAAATACATTAAGATAAGGGGAGGGGAGAGTAAGATAGAGAGAAAAAAACATTCCATTCATGGCATTGCAGATTATATCCCTGAAAAGACTGATAATAAATACTCTACATGTGTGTCATGTCAGTTTTGAGTACAGTGACTACAATTCTCCTATAACTGATATAGAATGTGCATACCTCCCAAGCTGTTAGCATGGGTCAGTATGGGCCAAGCAATGACAAATGCAGGTACACATGTACAGAGAACAGTTTCACACAATGTGGACTTATATAACTACCAAGGTGTTCTGTACATGGATGTGATAATACATTGCATTCCAGGTAGTCTTTTTATGGTAATCCTTAGACAGACAGATTAGGCAGTTTTAATTACATTACAAGAAATCATGACACTTGAGAGGCATGTTTGTGTACAGCACATGAACTAGACAGCCATCATGGCTTAGTTAGGAGGCATGGAGATAGAACCCAATAGCTGTGACAGCAGAGGACATCTGCAAATAATGTAATAATTGACTGCAGCAACTTGGTACAGACATGCAAAGAATGCAGCCTTACTGCAAATAAACATATTTATTTATGAATGAACAATGCTGGTGAACACTTTCTTGCCATGGATTTTAAAATTATGTGAAATCTAAACACAATATCTGCTCATAATATGAGCTACCTCACCCATATACCTTTTGTTCCTGGTGAAAGATAAAATGTAAGCATTAAGTGAGTGATACTGAAAATTTAATGCTGCACACCACTGGATTTGAATCCAGGACTGTGTGTGGAAAAATGTACTGTGGATGAAGAATTTAACAGACTGAGCTACTGAGTCACTATTGACTGCGGGCTGACTGATACTGGCCTAGAGATAACCTGGAACCATACTATGACCTGAGCATTACAAGTTACAGGACATTCTTCCTGCATTCTAAAACTATTACAGTGTTATAATTGACTGCAGTGACTGTAGAACACATGCATGGAATACAACCATACTACATATATTAATACAGCTTTATTTTAGAATCAACAATGTCGGTGAACACTTTTACTTGTATTGCTTTGAAATATCTGTGAAGTCCACACATAATGTATCCCCATGGAGTGGGCTACCTCATGTATATACCTTTATTACCTGAAGTAGGTGGAAAAGAAAGCATTATATGACCGATATAGGCCTGGAGACAGTCGTGAACAGTACTGTGAATTAAACAATAGTTTGCAGGCCATTAGTTTTGTATTCTATAGCTGTTACAGTGTTATACTTGGCTGCAGCAACCATATCATAGACAATCAATGCATGTAGCTCTACTGCAAAGGTTATGACACAATCCTACTGTGCAACATTTTGCTTACTGTTATTGGTATTGTTTATTGTTTATAGCACTACAGTTGTTATTGTTCATTTATTGCACTACAACTCTAATTGCCCACTTATTGCACTACAGGTTTTCTTGTGTATACTTTATTGCAGTAAATGCTTTACTCATTCTTGCTTATTGCACTACAGTTAGCATACTACATCCTTACTTACCACACTCACTGAGCAACCTGGCCAGGCACCCGGCATGGAACTCAACAATTTGAGCCCTCTCAGCTGCAGCCATTGGGAAAGGCACACCATTATGCATACCAGTTTTGCAGATATTCAGCTTGCATATTGGTAAACCAGAAGAAAAAATTACTTACATATTTGTGGAGCATTCCCTGCTCTAGTTTTTTAGACCCAGGTGTCCAAGGTTCCCCTCTATCTCCTCTTCAGGTTGTCATAATGCTGACAGCACTGCTGACCTGTGTGGTGGATGCCAGTAACACTGGTGAGTTCCCTGGCTAATCGGTCCCAGGCCTCTGCCTTACAATCCAAGCCCTGGAAACTGCTCAGCAGCAGCCTAGGTTGATGTTTTCTTTTTTTTTTTTTTTTTACCAGGAGTCCAGCCATGACCCTGGACTCCTGAATTCCCCACTTTTGCACCTGAAAGCACACACCTTCACCAGCACTGCCTGATATATCAACAGTCGATTGAGCTCCAATAAATGGTGAAGAATTCCCATCTATTGTGCTTAATATAGGCTGTTTTCTCACACTTACATGTCATTGAGCAATATTCAAAAAAGCGCTGTGTCACTTAGCAGCATGCAAACCAGTTAAGCAGAACAGCACAAAAACACAGACAACTGTGGTTTTAGTGAAACTTAGCACTGCGTAAACATTGGTGGCCATTAGCATTTATGCAGTGTTTAGCAAGGTAGAGCAAAGCTTAGCAGAGTGCAACAGTGCCATATTTCACAATTTTGTTATTAAATTAAACAAAATTTTACATTAAATTACAATCATGTTCTGCCTGCTATGGACTTAAACCCAGGACTTACTACACATAAGGCTGTTACTCTACTCATTTAGCTACTTGGATATTATGAAAACATGTATACCTTCACATATACTACTAGGCTATCTTTCAGCTTTGCTGAGCACCACGTCATGCCATGCAAACAAGTGTACACAAACTTATAAATAAATAATTTACTAGATCTGATTTCTATTTTTAGATGTCTGGCAGGTGTCGGCTTTAATGTATAAGAAGTGCTCGGCTCTGCAGCTCTCTCTGCCATGCCATGCAAACAGCAATTACAAAACAAAAATTTACAATGGAAAAATAAAATAATTAATTGCAATAATTGATTACATCAGGTTTCTATTTTTACATGTGTAGCAGGTGTTAGCTGTCGATATGTAAGCATGGCATGGTATTGCTGCACTCCATGCCACTCAAACATGCAGAAAATAATAATAAAAAAAAAAAACATATAACTTATATATTACACATTTGACACAATTCACAACATTTCTACAGTGGTGGTGTGCATTACAAAGAGATGCACCCTGCACATAACATCTGACCAGGCATGCACAACCATGGGTAGTTTCTACACATCTCCCTACACTGATTCAATATCCCTGTTCCTATGCTCTCCCTCCACAGTGGACCATTTTTAACATGCATGGCACTCTGCCGAGGGGGAACCGTGGCCGTGTACACACATACATTCTGTGTGGGCTCTACATGGTGCCTTCATGGAGTTTATTAAATCCTGGGGTAAGATTAATCCCTTGCAGTGGGAGAGCAGATTAGAGATAAATAAGAACTTAAGATTACTCTGAAACAGAGGGAGCCACATAAATAGGAAAAGAAAATTAACTATACAGAGAGAAATGATGGTGTGACAGACCCATAATGATGATAATTCATGCTGAGCCAAAATATACAAGACTTGACAAAAAAGACATAGGATTGTGTGCAACTGGTTCATAAAGAAAGGAAACAAGAACATTTATACAAAGCAGTGATAGCAACAAATACCAGAGAATACTGGTGGGAGTTGCTTTCTCTGTGATGAAAGTTGCAGACTGAGACCCACATTTCTCTATTGATTGGGCAGAAAGCAATGCCTTCTTCAGCATTACATACTGACCTTGAGAAAGTTTGAGTTAGCTGTCATTCAGAAAGACAGATTTCAGTATGGTACAGTGGGAAGATAACACATGGAGCAAAGCAAAGGGAAAAATAGCTAACATTGTATGCCATGAAACTCAACAAGATGTTCTTACAATTCTTTGAGATAAAAGTGCTATTATATAGAGTAAATAGGGATAGTACAGTTGTGTAAGTTGAACTTAACGTTAGCAATAGATGTTTGAATGATCACTGCTGCAGTAGCCTTAAATATATGGGTTACATTTTGCTAAGGATAGAACAGACAGCAAGCTTCTAAAGCTTTACAGTGCCTTGCATGCACCCAGTCAAGCTGCTCAAGCTGAGCTGACTTAAAGACAAGTTTGGGAATAAAGTCATATAGATCATCCCTGCCAGCAGAGAGAGGGATGAGCCCAGAAAGAACAATGCTAGGAACAACAAAAAATAAATACCCACATCCTGTCATAAAAAAAAAAAAAACACACCAAAACACAAGATGATGGAGGGAGGGAGTGGTTACTGCAGCAATAATCATTCAAACATCTACTGTTAAGGTAATTTTAACTTGCAAAACTGTACTATATTCATCATACTGATGAGGGCTGCAGTAGTCTTAGTTATATGGGTAGATTACCTTACCTAACTACATTTGGGAGGTTGAAGGAGAAGTGTCTGGGAGCCCCTGAAGAATGCCTTAGGAAAGCTTGATCTAGACCTAGAGAAGGAATCAAGCTTATGATGTTTTGTAAGAGTATGTGCAGGGGACCAAGTAGCAGCTTCTAGAATACCTTTTGATTTCAACTCTTTTTAAAAAGCTATTGAGGAGGCTTAGGCCCTGCTAGAATGTGCCTTGACCCTGCCTGGAATAATTCTATTAAGGTGAGTATAGCAAAAGGTAATAGCCTTAGACAACTATTTGGAAATGGTGTATTTTGACACAGGTTATCCCTTATTATTATTTTTACAAGAAGTGAACAATTGATCCAAAGATCTGAAAGATTTAGCTCTGTAAAGAGAGTACCTGAGTTGAATGTGGACATCCAAGGTATCCTTTCTTCCTCATTTTTAGGTTCAGAATAGAAAATAGGGTGATGGATAGTTTGGCATAAAATAAACTCTCACACCACTTTAGGCATAAAGGAATGATTAGTTTTCAAATAAACCTTGTTCCTATGGAAAATGAGATAGGGTTGACTTTAAAAGCTTGCAACTCAGACACCCTTCCTGCAAATGCCAGAGCAAACAGTAAAACTGTTTTTCATGTTAAGATCTTCAAATCAGCAGGATAAGCTGGTTCAAATGGTGCAAGTGCTAGTATCTCTAATACAAAATTAAGACCCAAAGGGAGGGCACCAGTTTTCCTGTAGGCCTCTTATACAAAACACCTTACAAGAACATTTTGACATGAGACTGCATTGAAAAAGGAAGGCCCATTGGCAGACATTCCGAATGGCCAATAAATGAACCTTTATAGAAACTCATACAAACAGTGCAAAAAAATAGTGTTTGACTTAGTTTTTCTGCCTTGCTTCATAGGAATCCCCAGTAGTGTGCTCACATTTCCCTCAACAGAGGTTTCATCCTGTGTCGTGGCCAACCTCCAATAAACCCAAGGCTGTCTCATTGCCCTGCACTATGAGACCCTGCATCGGTGGAACACTAAAGTGCTTTCATCTACACTAGTTCCCCTCAGCAAAAGTTTCATCCTGTGTCTTGGCTAGCCTGAAATCAACACAAGGTTGTCTCGTTGCCCTGCACTGTGAGACCCTGCATCAGTGGAACACTAAAGTGCTTTCAGCTACACTAGTGCCCCTCAGCAAAAGTTTCATCCCATGTCTTGGCCAACCTCTAATCAATCCAAGGCTGTCTTGTTGCCCTGCACTGTGAGACCCTGCGTCGGTGGAACAGTAAAGTGCTTTTAGCTACACTAGTTCCACTCAACAAAAGTTTCATCTTGTGTTTTGGCCATCCACCAGTCAACCCAAGGTTGTCTCATTGCCCTGCACTGTGAGACCCTGCATAGGTGGAACACTAAAGTGCTTTCACCTACATTAGTTCCCCTCAGCAAAAGTTTCATCCTGTGTCTTGACCGGCCTCCAATCAACTCAAGGCTGTCTCGTTGCCCTGCACTGTGAGACCCTGCGTTGGTGGAACACTAAAGTGCTTTCAGCTACACTAGTTCCCCTCAGCAAAAGTTTCATCCTGTGTCTTGGCCATCCTCTAATCAACCCAAGGCTGTCTCATTGCCCTGCACTGTGAGACCCTGCATTGGTGAAACAGTAAAGTGCTTTTAGATACACTAGTTCCCCTCAGCATAAGTTTCATCTTGTGTTTTGGCCAACCTCCAATCAACCCAAGGTTGTCTCATTGCCCTGCAATGTGAGACCCTGCATCAGTGAAACACTAAAGTGCTTTCAGCTACACTAGTTCCCCTCAGCACAAGTTTCATCCTGTGTCTTGGCCAGCCTCCAGTCAACCCATGGTTGTCTTGTTGCCCTGCACTGTGAGACCCTGCATTGGTGGAACACTAAAGTGCTGTCAGCTACACTAGTTCCCCTCAGCAAAAGTTTCATCCTGTGTCTTGGCCAGCCTCCAATCAACCCAAGGCTGTCTCATTGCTCTGCACTCCGAGACCCTGCATCAGTGGAACACTAACGTTCTTTCAGCAACACTAGTTCCCCTCAGCAAAAGTTTCATCCTGTGTCTTGGCCATCCTCCAATCAACCCAAGGCTGTCTCGTTGCCCTGCACTGTGAGACCCTGTGTAGGTGGAACACTAAAGTGTTTTCAGCTACACTAGTTCCCCTCAGCAAAAGTTTCATCCTGTGTCTTGGCCAACCTCCAATCAACCCAAGGCTGTCTCGTTGCCCTGCACTGTGAGACCCTGCATCTGTGGAATACTAAAGTGCTTTCAGCTACACTAGTGTATGTTAGAGTTGTATTTTATCTGTCCTCTAAACTGAAGACTCTTTCCCCTTTCACTGTACATGTGCGCACTACTGCCCCCTCCCCCCATTTTTCTCTTCATATTGTACTCCTAGGGCTATTACTTAAAACTACTTTCTCTTGGAAAAAGTTTACCTATGTACCTGCAGCCCATACTTTAATTGTTTTTCCCTGTAGAAGTGGTGGCCCTTTTCACCATACTGTACTAAATTAGTAGCATAAGATTTTTAGTTATTAGGACGATACTGCACTACACTGACCTGGAACTGACTTAGTTTGGTTTTCCTGTTTTCTTTTTAGCAGCTGGCCTTTCCAATTTTTCTGACTCACAACCTTTTATTACTTTGTGTCTATCCCCACCCCCACCTTGTACCTGCACAACTCCTTCCCACTCCTGCTTAATTACAGAGGTAGCTTCCTTTTACTGTTCTGTCCTGACCAGCCCTATAGATAGGTTCTTCAGTCTCGAGGATTGGTGCAGCCCTGCACCATTTGCCTCGCTACGCTCGGCTCACTCTGCCCCCATTTCTCACATTCCCCCACTACCTCTACATTTATTCTAACCCCAGATCACCTGAGTGCACTCTCCTCCAATCCACGACCTCTCATACACACCCTATATCAAATGTTTACATTAAAAAAGTACATAGTATCTACTTGCCATGCATTCACCCTCACACCCATACTTGAACCCCAAAACCAGTAAGACCCAACCACCACTACTCCCTCATAAAATATCATTAATTCTAGGATTTCTCTTCCTAACCCTCACATACTTAACAAACATCACATCATTATATACAAACACATAAGTAGAAAACATATCATTCCACATAACTCTTTTTTAAACAAATATACACTCACTCATTTTCTTTCCTATCTCTTCTTTATTTAAAGACAGCTTAATCCTACAGATTCATAAGTCTCAAACAACACCATCTTACTCTAGAAAAACATCATTTAAATCCAACATAGATATAGTGCACACAATTAAACACACACTGTTTATCAGTAAAAATCTACTTATATCTGGAGGCATACACCCAAACCTTGGACCACAAAACTCTCTACTCTGTGCTAGGCAAATCTCTGACCTATTGATTCTGAATGTCAACATCAGAAGTATCTCTAACAAACTTTCTGACCTACACACATTTATATCTCACTACTCCCCTGACATACTAACCATTACTGAGACATGGCTAAAACCTAGTACCCAAAATGAAGAAATTTTCCCACCAGGATATAATATCCTAAGACTGGATAGAGTGGGGAAAAAGGGAGGTGGAGTTGCTATCCTCTACAAAAATGCAATCAACGTCAAACCTCTACAAACCCCCATACCTAAATTTCAAAATGCCGAAACCTTAGGTTCAACCCTAAGCATAAATGACACAAAAACTTTCATCATTCTCTGCTGTTATATTCCCCCAGGTAATAACTCTCTAATCTTTGAAGAAATATTACAATGGGCCACAGGTAATCTCCCCCAAGAAACCATCTTACTAGGTGACATGAACACTGATTGGTCAGCCTGTACCTCTAACAACCCCAATAACCATACTAATCTTTACAGTTTTACCCAAGTTATTCAAGAAAACACTAGAATCAACAAAAAACCCACAAACAGTCTGTTCTAGACTGGACACTGGTTAACTGCATCAAACAAACCTATGAGGCAGGATGCCTTCCTGCTGGTCGTAGTGACCATCTCCCTACCTTCCTCTTGCAGAAACTTACCAACATAGCCAAACCCATTGTTTTTAGAGGAGTCAGAGATTATCGTAAACTAAATATACAAGAACTAAACAGTATTCTAAAATTTAGTAACTGGAAACCACTACAAACCCTAAATCTAGATGAAGCCATTGACTACTTCAAGAATATTCTCATTAATATCCTTGATAGACTCACACCAATAAGGAAAATAAGAGCCAAGTCAAGCTATGCACCATGGCTAACTAGGGAAACTAGAGCACTTCTAAAGTCAAGGGATAAGGCTTGGAGAATTTGGAAGAAATACAATACTAGCCTAGCCAAACAAAGTTACCTACAACTTAGAAATCAGGCCAAGAGACAAACTAAACTCGATAGACAAAATTACTTCCTCAGTATCCAAAACAAACATTCAAAAGATCCCCAAAAGTTTTGGCATGCCATTAACCCTCTCCTAAAACCAGGCAAAACTACCACTCTCACTCCTAACTCCATGCATGACAACAAGGACATTGGCTCCCAATTCAATCACCACTTCATAGAATCCATCTTAACAATATCCTCCCATCTATCCAAAAACAGCCCTACATATAACCCAACCAAATGCCCTGACAACATCCCATCCTTTCCGCTCTCACTCGTTCCCACCTCAACAATTAAAACACACCTCCTAAAACTGAAACCTACCACCCTTGCCACTGACAATCTACCAGCCAACTTCCTAAAAATAGTTGCTGAATCCTTATCCTACCCTATTTCTATTCTTATAAGTCGCTCCATACAAGAAGCATGTGTCTCACAGCTATGGACGGTATCATACATTATTCCACTACATAAAGGCAGAAACTCTTGTGAATACTCAAATTATCACCCCATTGCTATTCTACCTCCTTATCTAAAATACTAGAGAAATGTATACATTCTCAGGTAACACAGTTCCTAAACTCACACCATCTTCTCTCCCCAACACAGCATGGCTTCCAACAACACCATAGTACAACCACCGGTCTGCTCTCTTTCACCAATCTGATCAATCAACATAGAAATAATAACTTTGTATCTGTGATATTTCTAGACCTCTCCAAAACATTTGACATGGTTTCACATTCCTTATTACTAGACAACCTGACATCCCTATCCTTTGCCCCTTCCACTATAGCCTGGTTTAAAACCTATCTGTGAAATAGGCAACAATCTGTTCAATGGTAAAGTGTACTATCTCCCTTACTCCCAACTACCATAGGTGTACTACAAGGCTCCATATTAGGCCCACTTCTTTCTCCATATTTACCAATAATCTCCATACCACCACACAGCATGCTTCACTTATACAATATGCTGACGATTCAACTCTTATCTGTTCATCTCCATCACTTCCCACCCAACAACTCTCCCAAGAATCCTTTAGCTCTGTGGAAAGATGGATCACTCAGATCCAACTTACCCTAAACCCTAATAAAACCAAATTACTACTTTTCACCCCCACCAAAACCATTTCCACCCCTCTATCCTTAACTATTTCCTCCAAAAATGGCACTATTATCTCTCCATCTCACCATACCAAACTCCTAGCCATTGAAATTGATAAAAATCTACACTTCGACGTCCACATTTCACAAATTATCAAAAAAGTCCATAAAAAATGGGAACACTATATAGGCACAGAAAATCCCCCTCAAAACAAGTACGGATAACCCTAGCTCAAATTCACCTCTTGTCTACCCTAATGTATGCTGCTCCATTTCGGGTCTTTATTATATTTCCAAAAGTTTCAAACATCGAACACCATAATGGTCGACACCATATGAGTGATGTTTGAAATTTCAAAAATATAATAAAAAATAAAAATAAAAAACTATACTTACCTAAATGCTGCATCACCCCACACCCTCACTACTTAAATATTCCTACTCCAAGATCGCACTGCATTGAAGTAAAGGGAAATTATTCCCTACGGCAATTTCCGTGTTACGCGAACGATGTTTTGACGTTTCAACCAATCGGGTTCACTCAATACACGTTCGCCATTTACAATTTTCAATCATGGGATAGGAACCCCTCCATTTCTTACCCAACTTAGAAAACTTGACCTTGCCAGACTCGAATCATATCATGATAAAATCCCCAAGTTTGCAAGCAACTCCACCTTTAGAACCCACCATTGCCAGGCTCTAAGGGGCCAGCTACTAACCTATCACCAATTAGTCATTGCCTACAATGTGGTAACACATCCATAAAAAAACCCTGCACTAGGCCAACTTCTCACCCACTATAATACAAATCGTCCCATCACATCTTCTAACAAACCCCTCCTCTGTATCTCTAGTGCTAACAATACTGCAGGAAAATCACTGTTCTCCCACATCATAGCTAAAACCTGGAATAATCTCCCTCCTGCTCTGATTTCTGCCCCTACCTCTTCTCACTTTAAAAACTCACTTAGAACACACTTAAAGAATAAGTGGCTATGCCCATGTATTACATAAGTCCTCAAATTATTCCACTTATATACCTCACTTCCTAATATACCTACTGTAATATATATTACAGTCTAGGTCTTCTCCTAATGCTGATTGAATGTGTATACTTATTCTGTTATTAACCATATGCAACTATTTTTCCTGTATATATAGGTCTTGTTATGTCTTCTGCTGTATACTGCATTTTAACATATTGTTTGAAAATTCTCTGTATACTGTATTTTAACATATTCCCTGGGATTCATGAAGATTGTGCCAGGCACAGGCATAGCGTAGGCGGTATAATGCCAAATATGGCCGGCGAGCGATTCAGGTACAATCCAATTCCACGTGCACTACCAGCGTACGCCAGATCTGCACAGCTCTTGGCTTATGTATGCTAATCACCCCATGCACAGTAGTGCAGCATGCAAATGAAGGTACATAGAGATTCATGAAGTAGCGCAGGTGTAGCCTAAGCATACAGAAATATAAACCAAAAAAAAAAAAAACGGTTTACATTTTTCCAAACAAAACATTGGAGCCATGAAAGCGGACCAAATTTACATATTACAAAGTTAAAATATGCCAATGGCTAAATATACAGCCAATGCATAAAAAAACACGCACAACACATAAAAAATAACATTTAATGTCATGGCCACACTAACACAAAGGACAACCGCAGGGCATGTGTGCGCAAACTGGAACACAAGGAAAATATACACAGATGTCATAAAATTGCAATGTAACAGAAATCATGATTTTGCCATAATAGTCAGAGGTATGCATGCTACACCACAACCAAGGTGCAAGGGTTGCTAAGGGTCTGTGACAGTGTTCGGTGAGGTAACTATGAATTAGTAGTCAATGACATGCAAATGAGGTAAGTAATACTGAATCGCAAATGTCCCGATGGCCTAAGGATGTACCATACGGTGCAGCAGTACAACACCAAGGAGTGGCCTGGAGGTATACATGACATCAGCAGTGAGGTGTGCCACCGTAGCTGTAAGCACATTGGAGCGTTGCTAATCTGGGTTGCCTGTTGCTAAGCAAAGCCGCAGGATAGGGGTGTGGATGTAGCCATAGCTTTGCTTAGCTGAGAGCACACATGGTGACCGAAAGTGCATGTGTGCATGGATGAAAACTCGCTCGAAACCTGGTAAACGGCTGTGCGTGGTGCGCACCACAGCTGAAACAGGAAGGTTACGGGAAGACAAGGAAATGCTGCAGTAGGGTAATTGGAGTACAACTGAGTAATTAACACCTATTAACTCACAGTGGGCCATTGACGGTAGCTAACAAGACTGCTAGTAACAACCTGCAGAACAGGATAGGGGAGGTGCCGGATTGCAAAGAAAAGAGAACTGTCACCGCAGAGCAAAGCAAACCTGCAGTAGATCAGCTATAGAACACATTTTGCAACACAATCCTGGGTTGGGAAAGTACAAAACAAGAAAGCAGGCTGCTGGATGCATGCCTGACAATGGGAGGGGAATCGTTATGAAAAGTGAAGGCAAGGGCAAGAGGTGATCCATGGCAGCTAAATGTAATTCAACACCAAAGGCACCACAATAGCAGTACCTGTGGTAAAACACATAAGTAAGATACTCTGCAGCTCTGATTGTACATACACACCCTATGACATCATCAGTGTCCAAAGCAGAATAGTATAAAGTGCGAAGGCACCTCACACACACTCGTGTATTCCCAAACACTGCACCATCTGTGTAAACAGACGGGGAACTTTTACAATGTACTTGTTGGGAGCTGCGTAGCTGTGATTCATCACCATGTGTTGGAGACTGAAGGTGGTGTGGAGGATGATGCTGACAACCACCTCAGGCCCTGGAGGAGGAGAAGAGTGTTCAGACCAAGGGTAACCTACCAGGGGCTAGATGATCTGGAGATAGTAGAGCGTTACAGGTTGGACAGGGACATCATACAGCAAATCATTGAGCTGTGCCAGCCATGCCTCAGAGCCAGAAACAACAGAGGGGAACCCATCCCAGTGGACACAAAGGTATGTGTAAGCTTGAGAATACTAGCCACAGGTACCTTTCAAAGGCTAACTGGAGATATCATGGGGATCTCACAGGCATCAGCATCCAGGGTACTTCACCAGTTCCTGGATGCCATGTTACCACATGCCAATGAGCATATAAACTTCCCCCGAATTCAGGAGGAGTTGGCCAGCAATATGCACCTCTTCCCCCATGTGGCAGACTACCTGGAGGTACTGGGTGCAATAGACTGCAAGCACATACATATCAAGTCACCACCCGGTGAGCATGGTAGGCACTACATAAACTGCAAGGAATACCACTCCATCAACTGCTAGGTCATGTGCAATGCCCAGGGCATTATCATGGATGTGTGTGCTGGCAGCCCTGGAAGCTACCATGACTCACACATCTGGCATGCCTCACAGCTGTACCAGGTATTTGTCATGGGGGACATCCCATATGGCCACCTTGTGGGGGATGCTGGCTATGCACTGGAGCCGTGGATGATGACTCCCATCATCACAGAGCATGTGTTTGGGATGCTGAAATCATGGTTCCATTGCCTGGACATATCTGGTGGAGCCTTGTAGTACTCTCCAGGCACGTGTGCCCACATCTTCATAGTATGTGCCCTGCTACATAATATGATCCTGCAGAAAAAGCTGCAGTAGGGACATAATTGTGAAGGCCCTCACAGCCCACCGCAATTGCCAAGGGCATCACAGGCACAGAGGGATTCAGACCACGAACAACCTGTGCCAGCCCCAGTAGGCAGACAGAGGTGTGCCCAATATGCCCATGCCTTGACAAAGAGGGAACGTATAGCACATACACTGACAATGTAGGCCCCTGTGGACTGACACACTTCTCCACCTGCACACACAGTAAAATGGATAGCACACACACACAACCACCTGTAAATTGTCACGTATAGGTGGTCTACTGTGTGCATCCTACATAGGCAGCCCTCAACTATTGCACACACAGCAGCTATTGGTGCAAGGTAAGTCAACACCTGAACAGTAAATTAAACTAACAGCATGCGTTGATACTGTATGTATAGATCCCTAGGTACATCGGTAGGTACATGCCTGATTGTCAGAGGCCATTCATCAGCCTAGCCAAAATGTGTCTGCTGTCACCACCCCATTGATTAACTAACTGTTCCTCTGTGGAGCAGAGCAAATTGCAGGATCCCTGGGGTGTAACCACTGTTCCCCACCCACTCTGAAAGGATTCCCTGGTATGTTAATGAAGGGCTCCATATAATGTAATCAGGGATGTAGTTCCAAAGCATGGGGAGTACCCATGACAGGTATCTGTCATCCCAGCATTCTCCAGTTATGGTTGTGGCAAGGTGTAGCACATTACAGTGTGTGGCTCACTGTGACATGGATTCCCATAGCTGGTGCACATCCATTATGCATCTCTTGGACATACCATTAATAGGTATCATCCATATGTAAACTAACTGAGTTACACATTTGTTTGCAGTATGGAGGAACAGCCATAGTACAGTCCCCATACTAAACAACATAACACTTGTATATATCCCAGATGCCCAAGTGGTAAAGCCACTGACTGTCTCGTGCATGTTCCCGGTTCCACGACCTGCAAGGGCTGTTACGTAATTCTGATGTCCCGCATAATGGATGTTGGATGCAGGTCATTAGAGCACATTTAAGCAGGTTTATATTCCGGCATGTGCTGGTAAGCGTAGTTTAAACATGACTACATGGATATGCACAAAACAAGTCTAAGCTTTGCTAAATATCGTGCAGATCACAGGTAAAGATGGTCAGAACCGCTGAAATCTGCGTTATTCACCCTTGTACTAATAGTGCCTGCTCTGAGAGGTAAAACGACCACTGCCAGGAGTAGAACACGCAACCATGTACACAATCACCTACCACTAAGCTACCTGAGATGTACCAACGGCAGGTGTGTATTGTGACAGGTTAGAACACAAAAGGACGGAGTTTGGGAAATAGTATACACCTCCATGTACCCAATGAAAGGTGTGCTCTCTCTCTTGCTCTCTCTCTCTCTCTCTCTATATATATATATATATATATATATATATAAAATATAGAGATAGAAAGGGTGATAGAGAGATATATGTCAATATATATGGATATACATATATATGCAAATATATAGATAGATTAACAACATGTACACAACCATGGAGGTACATATAAATAGGATACTACCAAATACCAAATGCTTTACATACCAACACACTTAATCACGAGGCTTAAAGATCGAAAGACCACAGTACCGGAACACTAGAACTGAGAGTACTATTATCACGATGTTAAGGGACATTTAGTTAGTGCTTCTGGTACTGTGATCCAGGTAGGTACTATGTTTAAGTGTGTTTACAATTGCTGTAGTGTGTGCAAGTGTATGTTCTGAGTGCGGTGTGTGTTTCCGTGGGACTGTAATGTGTGTGTGTGTGTGTGTGTGTGTGTGTGTGTGTGTGTGTGTGTGTGTGTGTGTGTGTGTGTGTGTGTGTGTGTGTGTGTGTGTGTGTGTGTGTGTGTGTGTGTGTGTTTGCTTCATGTGTCTGTTTGTGCTATCTCGGAGGTAGATTATTACAGTAGGTGTGGTGTTGGGGGCGCAGCCACCCACATGGGGTGTGTATGGGACATGGCCACCTGGCCATATGTAGTGTAGGATGGTTTGTTTGGATGTGATGGATAGCAAGTATGTCTGTATGTGCGTGTGTGTGTTCTGTGTTTGTGTTAGTTCTGGGAGTTTGACTGTTGTGAGTTTGAGTGTTCGGTATTGTGGGGTTTGGGAGTCTGTGAATGGGAATGTGGTTGTTGGAAGTGTGTGTGCATTCCTTAATCTGTGGGTATGCCGTATACAGCAGTTGAAGTCTTCAAATATGTGCACAACATGGACCATAGCAATCACACATTCCGCCACGACCGAACGTTATGAACAAAGGATATGGAGACTATATTATAGCAATAACACATGCCTGGGTGTGGGTAATGCTGGATTTACCCATGGTTGTCTTTGTTTGGCCACTCAGGCTTCGCTCTCATGAGCAAACCATACCAACCGTGGGTAAATTCACCATTACCCACACCCAGGCATGGGTCATTGCTATAATACACTATTACAAATATGTGCTATGGACATGAGCTAAACATAGGGTTTCCACCTGTCCCACCTTGTGAGGGCCAGTCCCTCTATGTGCGGTAGTGTCCTGACCAAAATGAGTACAAATACTAATGTCCTACAATCACGAGACGTTCTGCATGTTCCATAGTTAATGTAATGGTTGCATAAAATAGTCATCTGTATCTAACATACCTACATGTAACAAGAAACAGGATAAGCAAGTAAACCGCTACAAGAATATAAGCTTTTATATAGGCATATATGTAAAGTTCTATACTTTGTGCTGACCGTGGGTATGTGTCAGCCTATAAAATCCAATGTGTGTCCTGCAAATGTCCCACTATGGCCATTTGAAAAGGTGGCAACCCAAGCCAAAGAGGTTCAGTCACCAACACAACTCCAATGAGTTCAAATATCTGTGACAGAAATACACGAGACAGCTTCATGTAGCAACATTTCATTACATACCAATGTATTTCCGAAGGAATTGAAGGACCAGCATCACCTGCATGCTATATAAGAACCAATTAACAATAGCTTAATGAATAAGCCTGCAATAACCATAGTATTAGTCTACTAAATGATAGGTCTTCAATTAGGGAAGGAGCCCTCACACACATATGGAATATGTATAAATGCAGTTCCTACACACCCTCATCTGCTATGTACACCCACCTACATCTCTCCCACAACTGAAACAATTGCAATACAGGCTGTAATAACATCACAAACATCCACTCACTCTATGACATCTGCAGAAGGCTTAACATATCTTGTGAGAGACACACTATAATGGCCCTATGTGAAATGAATGCTGTTGTACAATGGAACAGACACTGAGGTTACAGGGTTTGTTTGCAATAATCCCGTATCAGATGGCTGATATAACAGCTACACTCACATGTAGAACTACATCCTCTAGCTGTTACACACAATCCACTGGGACGTTGAAGTTAAAATATCTCTGTGTCTCTCCATATAGCTGTTGCAATTCATCACAAGCAACACATCCAGGCCATCTTCCTCGAAGGTAGGGCAAAGGGACAATGCCCAAGTGGAGTATTCAATTATTCCTCACAGTTGCCATGTAATTGGCTAATGGAGTAGCTGCACAGCCGATGTGCATGTAATCATCTACTCTGGAACAACAATTCATAGCAGGATACCACATGTTACTGGTATCTACGTATAAAAGGATGTCTTGCCATACATTCAAACTGTATGTACATACGAGAAAACAGTTAAAACAGAAAAGGAATAGGACTGACATTATCGTCAACTCGGACTACTAAGAATGTATGTAGAACACTCAGTATGTTAGTGTATGTAGTGCCTGTTCTGTATTAATGAAAGTGTACGCAATGCATATAGTGGGAAAAGGTATTATGTAGTGATGTGGACATCTGGAGCATTTCTCCTCAGGCCTCTGCTGAAAACAGGATCTGTGGAACCTAGTCGGACATTCCCGGTCAACAAATGTAAAATAAAATAAATAAAATAAAATAAATAAATGTATTGTTGAGCATAGTAATGCTCATAGAAATTGTGTGTACTGCTGTGGGCCACAAGGTAAACACCTCATACACCACAAGGGATGCTACATAAGGACTTTAAACACAACAATTTCCCTCCAGCCGCTGTAAGTGGCAGGGTTTGTCCAAAACGTACGTGCCATAACAGGGGATAGTATATGTTGATATACTGTAACAGTAGGCATATATATGGGCGAATAACTGAGAATAACATGTCTAAGGTGGTCCTGCTGTGCAATTATGATTTGCATTATGGGATATTGGATATTGTTGCAAAAATGTGAAATGTACAGTATTTTAGGTAGATATGTCTAACATTTTACATAGCATTACTGTTATATTATGCAAACATCAGGTATGTCTATTGGCATGTACAATACACAATAACAGGATACATATGACTTGTAGTCACCAGACAAGTGTATCAGCATAATAGCTAATTGTAATGGAAGAGCTAGTCAATTATCCATGCACAAAGGACATGTAATAGCTTCATAGGTTCATAGTTAGGTACTATGCTGTCTGTCCAAGTCAATTCGTAAGCCTAACTACAGTGTTTTCACTTGTGGCACCTCCCTAGGTAAGTGTCCTGTGCCTGTGAACAGCAGAACCATTCATTTCCTGCACCTCTGTACAGCAAAGCCACTGCAGTTATCCCTGGCATACATGTCTGTCTCCCATCCACCCATCGAAGTATTTCTTGAAGAGTGCTAGTGAGGGTCCCTGCCTGATGTACATAGGAATCATGTTCCAAAGCATGGTGAGTGTCCAGGTCAGGAATGTATCCCTCCAGCACGTCCTAGTCATCGTTGAGTTTAGGTACATATCCCAGAGCATGTTGATCTCAGTGGCTTTTTCTTATGTGGAGCATATCCATCAATATTGTTTTGGGCATGGGCTTTGTATGATCAGCAGAGTTCACCTCTGAGTATGCAATATGCAAATGAGTACAACTGGGGTTTCTGTAGTTGGGCTGCATACTTCATCCTTCGGAGGTCAATAATCCTCTTGGTGTGGTAATGTTGTGGTATTTAAAGCTGTTGCTGTTGTCTCGTAAGGTACATCCCAAATGGGGTGTTATACCTATTAATGTGTTTCATAAGTCATGAGTAGAGATGTACAATGGCTGTCTTTGTTCTGGCTACAAACCCATTAGAGATTAGGGTGGCCATGTAGAAGGATATACACACCACCTTGGCAATATGGTTATCAAAGGAGTGGGTGCTATCTACTTGGGTTCTAAGATCCCTTATTATGTCTTATGTATGTACGGGACTACCACCTATGTGATAGTCAGCGGGTGACTGGTGTAATCCAAAGGGGATGTCTATGCACCTTGTGGCATGCAGCTTGAGGCCATGTTATTGACACCAGGTATCTGTCCCAGTGACACCCTTATGGAGGGTGTCTGTATCAGCTGGTGAATCAATCACAGTCCCTAGTTTGCAGTCATCTGCAAACCTATTCAGGGTAAGTCCTTCTGTGCTAGCCTGTACCTCAGAGAAGCATATACCGAACATGAGGGGCCCTATGACCGAGGACTGGGGGACGCCAATTGTAACTGATTTACAGTAGGAACTAGGGTATGCTACCCTCACTGTGTGGGTTCTGTCCATGAGCCACTTTACATAACATCTCGAGATGCAGGAGTTGATGTGCAGGTGGATGTGTATGTTGACAATACCATAATGGGGAACGGTGTTGAAAGCCTTTGAGAGGACAAGGTAGGCTGTGTGGACCTCCTTACTCTCATCTACTGCCTTGGTAACTCTCAAAGGACTCCACCAGGTTTAGAAGGCATGGTCTGGCCCTAACAAATCCAAACTGGGTGGGATCAACGGTTTGGAGGCCACCAATGTCTCTGTGAATGAGATCCATGATGATGTTCTCCATAGCCTTGCAGAGCAGTCCAGTCAGGCATATAGGGCAATAGTTCCCCTGGTACATTGTGGCACCACCTTTGTGGAGTGTGATAACTGTTGTTGTGTGCCATTCAAGGGCCACAATGCCTGATGTAAGGCTATTAGTGAATTTGGTGCCCGAGTGGGGAGCCATTTCATTCTGAAGTTTGTGTAAATCGCAGCCTGGGATGTTGTACTGTCACATGGAATCTGTGTTCCTGGCTTTATAGAGTGCAGCTTTGAACTATGTAGTTGTGACCGCAGGAACTCTGCATTGTTCCTGTATAGATTTGGGCCCTTTAGGGTGTGCGAGGGCTGTAAAGTTAACACTGAACCTATCTATCAGGATGTTGCCAATATCAGTCAGTTCTGTAATGTTCATGCCTAACTACTTTATGTCAGAGCAGATGTGGGTATCGCCATAGAGAGTAGTGACATACCTCTAGAACGCTTTGTGGTAGTCCTTGGAATGAGTCACAGTAATGTTTACGTAACTAGCTTTGGAGGATGTGATAAGGGATCACAGATTCCTACTAATGCTGACCAGGGAGCTGCCCCACTCATGGGATTGTACTCTACTTTGCAACAATCTCCTCCTTCTGTTGTACATTATGTGCATGACAGTGGACCACTAGAGAGGCATCCATTTTTTGGTGGGTACCGTCATGGCTCTGTTTGGGATAGCATGATCCATGCAGTCGTGTAAGCGCTAATTAAGTGCAGTTGTGTATGATTCAGCGGTTGTAACTGTATTGTCCATCCGCACGTGTGTTATGACGTTTACTACTGCTGTCATAAGAAGCCTGAAGTTGGCTTTTTAGAAATATTGTACTGTGTTTTCCATAAAGGGAGTGGTGCCGGGATGTGGATAACAAGTGTGATTAGCATATGTTCGGATCTGACCAATGAGGAGATAATCCCAGGTGCGGATCACCACTTACACATGTTGGTAATGTCCAGGTCTAGAATATTGTTGGCCCTGGTGGTGGTGTGGATAGGTTGATCCAGCTGATTGGAGGTTATGAATCCCAGAAAGCATTGGCCTAATGTGTCGGTACATGAGTAGGTATCCCAGTTAATGGTGGAGTAGTGTCAGTCACACATCAGTAGATTCTGTTTGAACCCTACTTTCCAGTACACCAAGAAGTGAGGACCATTAACCATGGGGTATGATGTGGAATCTGTAGCAAGCTACAATTTGTATAGCAGTTATGGCCACAGTTAGTTGTACTTGGATTACCTCTGATGCATTGTGCTAAGCAACCAGCCTGGAGGTGTGTATATCCTTGGGAAATATGGACGCACCTCTGCCATGGGTGTTCCGGTCCTGGTTACATGACTGAAAGGTGTGGTCTGAGTAATAGCCTGTTAGTGCAGGGGTGCTCTCAGGAGCCTAGAAGCAGGTCCCAGTCACTGCAGAGGTATCGAAGGGGTCCATTACAAGGAGTGCCTCGGGTCAGTACTTTTGAAATGAAGATGTCACGCATTGCGTAGCATTACCCTCAGGTTTTGCTTGCCTGTTCCTGTTATGGTGGTGAATATGTTATTTGAACCATGCCTGAAACAGGCACTATAGGAGCAGCAAGAGCCTTAGACATTATCTGTAATCCCTGGGCCGACAGGTGCAGGCCATCTGTGCCAAAGCTTCGTGTTCTGTTGACCATGTCATTCAAATCAGACAGATACTGGATACCCTTGGAATGACACCAGAAGCATAGCCAACTGTAGAAGTGAATAATTCAGTCCTTGTACTGCATTATCAGTCTGGACGAATGTCGAATGCTTCTCAGGGCTAGGGCGAAACCTGCCTGGGCTACAAGATTGCAGAGCTATTCCATGTCTCTGTACATGTAGTCCAGGATGTTACATCTCAGGACATTCACACTAACATGGAGAATGACACAGTCATATTGTACCTGTTAAGGAGTGACCTGAATGATAGGTTATGTTACAGATCCTGTTACCTGACAGCCAGCTGAAAGTGACTATTACCTTGTGTAGCCTGCTGAGTGGGAAATCAGTGTGACCGCCTATAGAGTCACCTATCACTACTGTGTTGGGTAAGTTATATCGCCCAATTGGCTGTAGTTGATGGGCACACTGAGTCTGTGGGCTATAAGTAACTGGTGTTGTGTTGAGTGATGGGGGGCTGCCTGCGTTTCTGCTTTGGAGATCTCTGTTGCCTAGACAGAGTAGTATTGAGAGGCTCCGCAAATGTTGTAGTCTTACTATGTGTGGCCTGTGGTGGTGGAGATCTTGTGAGACTATGTGATGAGTGTGGTGTGGTGCAAACGTTTAACATCCGCACATGATTGTCAGGTTCATTCTGGGTTGGAGAGAGATTTACCGTTAGGAGGGGAGCATTGACTGCGAACAAGATGATGCCCATATTCATCATATAGACAGGCGATAACACTGGGAATTGACACTTGGATATGCCTGAATATTTAACTATTTCCCACTAGATATGTGAAGAAAGTGTGTATAACAGCTGTTTTACTCTAAACAAGTGGGAAATGTAAGTACAAACAGTGCTTACCTGTAGGAAATGAGGAGGATTGAGTGCTATAGTAATTAGTAGCTCATGAAGTGCTTACATGTTCTGAACAAGTACTGAGCATGAATAAGCAACACAGATAGAGTGTCGGATAACATAAACACACTTCCCCCCAACAGGTACACAATCACATATCCATGAACAATACATAACCCCTGTAACCATAACTATGATGGTACAAGGTGCACTCAGGCTGCATCTGACCTTTCCACATCCCTGGTTATATCATACACATATGACAAAATAGTTTGCTCTACATATACACATCATGTAAAACATTGCTTCATGTCAGTCTGTGAAAACAGGAACTGCACTATTAACCTGCTGAGTCTGGTCTGAAAGTCCATGAACCTTAATCAATGTATATGTTGTTAGCAGTACAGATGTAGATGACAGCATGGATGATTTCACACTGCATATCATACCTGTGACAGGTCATAGGACATCATCACCCATACTATGTACCACCTACACTCAGTATACTAGATGTACCTTTATATGTCACAGCGGTGTTCTGCCAGTGGACTGTTGACAGAACCAACACTACAAAAGGTGTCTGAGTGCATATCACACCAGTGGCAGCTACAGTAAAAAAGGGTTAATTCATTGTACTCCCCCTCATTGTAGCCCATACCACACAGACAAATGGGAGGCATCTGCGTATGTAAGTATGTGAATGGCTATGACCTAGGAGCAACAGCTGACTCAGTGTTGTGGACAACATACAGAATGGGCTTTGTGGGTGAGGTGTGTGACATATGTGCACAATCTGGCAGCTGCATATTGCATTGTCACCACCTAGGCAGTAGTCAACATAATGGACACTGTGTGTAAGCGATGGTGCTGTGCAGTTTACCTCCCTGAGCTAGTGACGTCACAAAGCCTATTAGGTAGTCATCCATGAGCATGGGGATCATTGTACAACCATACTCATCACTCAAGTGACCAATATTGGATCACATATCACCTTTAAGGGGTATTGCCCATGTTTGGATGGGCAACACCAGCCTTCACAATCCTCATCTCCACTATGTAGCATGATGCCTATCCTGCATAAATACATGTCCAACACTGTGATGTTGGACATGCTACATGTACATATCCTGATCTGAAATACATATGTCATGGACATCCACTTTCATAGTACAAGGATCACCACATGCTGAACAGATCCCTGTGCCATACACGTTACATACTCCTGCCATACTATGCAACCCTGTCCATCAAAGCTGCACATTTCACCTCTGTCAGACATGGTGTGATGACCACACGGTAGATGTATCATTAACCATCTGGATCAGTTATGTGGCACTGCTTCATCTGGGACCAGAAACATGGCTGTCGGCTACAGCTAGAAAACCTTACATCCTACACTCATACATGGCCTAGGGCATACAGATTACTACATGACCTTGGTCGTACATGCTATAGTTGCTAACCATCTCTGCAAATACCATCCAGCTAGCAATTGTCCCATGTGTATCACATGTGCAACACAGGAGATACGTGGCAGGATGTTGAACTGCTGTACAGTGCCGTGTAGATTTATATGGCAAAACACATGCATGTAAAGGCTTTCGTGTGTATGTCTGCATTGTCACAGGTCATGTCCGTTAAGGCGGTGTATATCTTGATATGTGAAATATACACAGCATCAAGGAAGACCGCATTAATGTGGACACATCCAGGCATGTGCTGGCAGGTAAGAACACCAGTACAGGCAAACAGACATGCCCACATCAAAACAGCATCCACATGGAGTATGAGCAATGTAATCAGGTGACACACATATATGGTGATAATATTCAATCCCCATTGGGTGTCACATGTGTGTGACACAAACATGTCAGTGGTGTCAGTGTCATGAAGATTTGCAAAGACAACTGTTCATATGTACTAAATGTAATACACATGTATGTGCAGCTGTACCTCTGTGCATCTCTGAGACACTGTGACCTGTCTCCATCATTATGTCTTCCAGACATGCCTCGAGCAAGGCTCCCAGCCTATACCCGCTTGGAGGATGAGGCCCTTATACCTTACCTCCAAGACAACTATAATATCTTATTTAGCCATGTGCCACAGCATGCACAGCAGCGTGATGACCTGTGGCAGGATCTTTGCAGGAGGGTTAATGATGTGGGCGGCCATAACCACACATACCAGCAGGTACTCAGACACTACACGGACCTGATCAAATGTGTGAAACAGCATGCGAATGCAATCGCCAGTGAACAAGGTGCAACAGGTGGTGGGCCACCAACCCAGCACCCACTCACAGGTACAGAGGAGCTACTGGCCAACCTGGGGACACCATCAGAACAGCATCCACAAACCCTAGCTACCATCATGGAAGTGGGTGTCTCTCAACCACCGATCCTGCAGTTGCCTGGTAAGTCACTACTGCACATATAACTATTATATCCCATTTAGTTGCATGTGTCACTGTACAATATGTAATGTAACATCATATGCAAGGCATGTATACACACATGCCGCATACTATAGTATGCTACTCTGTGTATGCACACGTGTGCATACTCCATAGTGTATCCTATTGTACTGGCGAATGTGTTAACATGCAAATTGTACCCTTTAGCTGTCATACAGTCGTGGATAATGATCATGCTGCTGTGTCACCCCTATTCAGGTACCTCTGGCATTCCGCAGAGACAGCATACCATTGCAGGTCAGACAGCTATAAGTATCAGGCATGTTAATGCACAGATCTAGTCACCATGTAGCCAGTTAACACATGTGCACATAATGTATGGTTCAGTCACAATATATAGGTCACATCTTTAATCCATCACACTGGCTACCCATGTGCAATACTTACAAACTAAGTGAAACACTGACATGAAACCACAGAAACTCTCATTGCTAGATGTGTGTACAGCTGTGCATACAACGGTGGAAGTGTTGTTCAATGTACTATACATCAGAACTACACATGTGGGGTACACAAACAGTACTACAGCTGGAGTATGGGCAACCCACAGGATTCACCATTGTGGAATATGCCCCTGCAATGAGTGCACACATTGTGATGTGCCATCTGACATGTCCATGACATGTAGTGGTCCAGCTGCAACATTGTCTCAATATCCCATAAAGCATACCTCACATACCAAACATACAACCCTTTGTCTGCATAACCCTGTGGACAGTGGAGTACCTGACATGTATGGGTGTTTGTCACAAGGGACAACACAAACATGTGAGATAGATGGCGATCACAACTGTTTGGACGACACATGTTCACACATGGCCATGGAGGATGGCCAAAGACATGTAGCAACACACAGTAGATGTGATGTGTTTGTGTGTACACCCTGTTGTACATTGGCTACACATGGCCCAACTATAGTCTTTGTTGATTGGTTATTTTGCAGATGTGGAACACGGGACATCCTACAAGCCTGTGCACAGCTTGCAGAGGTGTCACTTAATTGGACCACATAAGATGTGTTGACCATCATGACTGTGTCACAGCATGACAGTAGTCACCTGTACAGCATCCACATACATGCACAGGAAACCACATCAGGCCACAGATACAGTACATTTCCTTTGCTGCTGTTGGACATCACTGTCAGCCATGCATTTCATGTGTGTAGTACACAAATGTCATGTAGGACATAGTGTATTGACAAGTCTGCCATGTTTGGACATGGTTGCCAGGCAGCTACAATATGTTAGCAGATGTGCAGAGGTGTCATCCATATGTCCTTCGGTGACCTGTCACACATTACACATCACGGTTGTATGTATACACCTCAGCGGAGTGGGTCGCAATCCACAGTATATATGTATTGTGTATGCACATAATCATGGCTATGCACTGTGTGTGTAATCCACACTGTATAGCAATAGAGACACCTCATGATTCCAGCAATGGCACTGTGTCTGTACTTCACACTGTATAACAATATAGATGCTTCATAATACCCTTCAATGGTCATGCACATCTGCTAAAAGTGCATTTTATCTGTAGGGCATACAGACAACACTGCAATGTGACACCATTAAACCACTGTGCATTTGTCAGAACACCATTGTGTCAAACATGTATGCATGCCAATGCACACATCAGCAGATTACATGTCATACTACATGTTAATGTCAAGGTCATATGCCTCACATCAGCCATAATGTTAACCTGTGCTGGTCCACATGGTGTAACATAGGGATGCATGCCTACTACCATGATTGTGTGACATGCATGGCTTCTGCTATAACACATGCTTGCTGTTGTGTGCAACCCAGGGATGTATGATTACCACTATTATTGTCTGAGCTGCATGCCGTCTGCTGTATCACATGCATCCTGCATGCCTTCTGTCAAATCACATTAATGGTGTGTGTGTGTGTGTGTGTGTGTGTGTGTGTGTGTGTGTGTGTGTGTGTGTGTGTGTGTCTGTGTGTGTGTGTGTGTGTGTGTGTGTGTCTGTGTGTGCACGCGCGCTCCTGTGTGTCTCTGTATTGTAATGTAGAGTCTTTGTTTGCCTTCACAGGTGATGTAGGTGCGTTACCCTCCTGTGGTCTATCTGATGTTAGTGTCCCCACAGACTCTAGCAGTGATGATGAACATATGCTTGTGGCACAGGCAGGGTTGTTAGGGGCTGAATCTGTGCCATTGGTTGCCATTCCACCTATAGCCCCCTCATCACTGCACACAGTTCTCATGCCAACACAAACCCCATCACCAGTGACCATAGAGGAAGGACAGTTATCATGTAGTAGCTTGGAACAGGAACGTGTGGTGGCTATGGAAGGTGTGTATTTACACCATGGTGTCAGTTAAATGACTGGAGATGTACCACACAGGCATGTGGCCAGTGCTTCTCATAGGATGACCTCTGGCCAACATGCCCCTGCAGGACAGAAAGCAGCAGCTGGTGTCACCAGACACATGCTTCAGACTGTAATGGTGGCACAGACATTTGCTGAATGGCAGAACAGAGAAGGGCAGAGGCTTCAGAGGGCTGCTATCCATTCTTTAAATGACAACATCCAGACATTGGCAAGTGCTCAACAGCAGATTGCTGATGTTTTGGACAGATGATTGGGTGACAAGGTTGGAATCCTTGACCATGGCATGACAATCTGCGAGAGTGAGCTGTCTGTGCTGAAACATCTGGTAGGAGTGAGGCATAGGGCATGTGGACGTAGGTCAGCTACATCACCTGTTGCAGGTCTACGTGAACGAGCTACCTCACATGCCCGCTCCCATAGTGGCGGTAGCAGCAGCAGTGCAGCTGGTCCTGCGCTCTCCACACCAGGACACAGCAGCCCATGTGGACGTGGCCCTGGATGGTCCCAACGGGGACATGGTTCCAGTGGACATGTGCCATCGGACAGTACCCAGTCTGTACCATTGCCTGGTAATGCCCGTGCAACCCCTGGCAGGCACAGGTCATGTGTCTGTGGCTGGACACTGTGAGCTGTAAATCCTGGTCTGTACAGTCTGGATCTGTCAATAATACCCCTGTGTAGGCCAGACACATGGCAGAACTGTGTGCACACATACACGCACACACCAGAAACATTTGTAGGGCACCGCAACACTCACATGCATAACAACCACACATGGCCATTTAGGTCACAGGTCCTAACCCACACACATGATGGCATCCACTGGTGCAGCCTAGGCCCCTGGCAAACATTATCACCCTGTGCATATGATGATGCCAGTGCCGCATCTCTGTCATCCACACCATCGGTGCAGGGACATGCTCATATGGTCTGATGCACAATGTGAACAGAATAGGGAGATAAGTGTAGATTACAATTGTTGTGTATTGTTGACACGCAGTGGACATACCATGTATTACAGGTTTAGAATGTATTGTTTTCTGTTCACAGTATGTGTCTTGGTAACAATAGTAACAGCGTGTTGGTAATGATGTCCTGCTTACCTCCTTCAGGTCTAATTGCATGTGCCATTGAGTACCAGTGTTTGCAGTTTCCCATGTGTAAATGTGGACTACTCACAGGCATGTATGGCAATACCAGCATGCTATACGTAGCTTCAACCTCACTGTTAGAAAGGCTGACATTCCAAAGATGTCTACACATCTACTGATCCAGGAGCATGTGAGCTATGTACTAAGCTACAGTGGCTAGAGATGTGACATCCATACAGAGACATCACAGGTACAGTTACATGGGGTGAGGAGTTTACATAGCGGTCTAGCTGATGACAAGGGTAGAGGCCAGTTGATAGCTTGAGGCCTCACTGTGTAGCAGTAATACACATTCACATTACAGGATGAGAACACACAACTAAACACACACACACACACACACACACACACACACACACACACACACACACACACACACACACACACATACACACACACACACACACACACACACACACACACACACACACAGGTATTCGTACACATGTATTCAGACACAGTAACACACTCACACTCATGGGGTCAATGACACTGTAACACACACACACACACACACACACACTTGATAGTGTTGAGGTGAGGACCCCTGTCTATGTGGTAATCACCATTACAGTACTGTGCACCCACATGATGTGACACAGAGAATGAACATGTGCAGGTAGTCAGTAATGCCTAAGATCGACGGTATCAACAGGGTAGTAGATTGCATCACCTGGGGGGGGGGCCCTATCTGTTCACTATGGTAACATACATCCTCACTCCATGGGCCAGACAGCCATGCATACATACACACACACACACACACACACACACACACACACACACACACACACACACACACACACACACTGTGGAGTCCACAATTGAATGCACCTATGTCATGCACATACAGATAGCTCACATGTGTGTGATACACACCCCTGCCTATGTCTTGCTTTCTACACTGCAGTATGTACAGATCTCTACAACAGTGTACAGGGGTGTGTAACAATTGGGATGTATTCCCCACCATACGTGGCATATATGGTCGCACAAGCAAGCACACATGGCATTATTGTGAATCAAACACCTGCTATCTTATTATGACAGACATGCAGCAGTACTGCCCACATTACAATGTGTAGTGACACTACCTTTGGCAATTGTGCTGATATATGCACACGGGAGGTCTTAAATGTTACAGGTGTCAAGTGATTTACAGTCAGTGACACCTTGACCACTGTGTAGGTTGTATGTCTTTCCTTTCAATTAAAAGAAACATAGCTTAGTGTTTGCACATGTTATGATAGGATGGCTTGTGACACAACTGTGAGCTGTCTCCAGTAAACATCCATCTGCAAGGTTGGCCCATCACTTTATGTCCACACATCCGTCCGTACCTGATGTATATCTTACCGTACTGTCAGTATTTTACCATATACAGTTGGCAATGATGGGCTGCATTGCAACTGCATGTTGTAGTAAGACACAGATCACCTGCAAACATCAGCTACTGCACATGCATGGTAGCTGAACCACACAAATTCATGTACATGTGTGTAGGTCCTACATTCCTGTCATTTAGCCATGTTTGTAGGCATTGCAATTGGTGGACATGTGTGATGACATACATGACACATGGACTGTTGTATGATATGATAGTTGTCATGGGTAACCAGTACAGAGGGAATATTAACTCAGTCAACATTGCTATCACACCTTATGTACTGTTAGCATTCAACAGCCATGGACCTACCTTCCATGTGCATGTGTGTAATTGCTGTAGCCACCTGTCTGCATGAAGGACAGCAACAGCTATGCTATGTACATATGTGTTGTGTGTGTGTGGGGCATGTACATATCCACAGCAGGTACATGTATGTCATATCCAAACATGAGTGTGTTTACTGGTGTACAGCAACAGTCATCTGTTACAGCTGTATATGACCCAGGACCCCTGTTGTGTGTACAACTGACCTGGTTACAAACAGTGGTATCATTGCATTGCATAACACATGATGCAACTGTGTCAGTACATGGGTAGTCTGCACAGTTGCTGTAGAGCTAGGTACAGTCCACTGGTCATGGGTCACATGGTGTTGTACTAACATATGTTCTGCCACATGTATGGATGTGTGTTGCAGGTCCAAGAACATGGTGATGTGTGAGGGTTACATCCTAGAATGTGGCTTTTGACACAATGATCTGCACCTGACACATCTGTGACGGCTTTTGAGGGAGTACTGGTCAATACATGTGAGTGGCCTTCATGTACATGGGGACACCACCACCTGGAGTGGTCCATAACGGTGTTATGGCCCACATGTCTGTATCCAAAGTATACGGTGGTAGTGCTACTGTGCACAACTGAACCTTCAGCCAGGTATTCCTCACTGCACTGATGTCAGTATTCCCCATTATTGGATCTAGATTGGCAGCTGTGATTACGAATGCTAGACATCTAGCACTGTTTAGCATACACATACAATGCAGTTGTCCTCTAGGTGTCAGGGTGTTAACCTGGTCTCAGGACATTTGTCTATGAATGGCACTATATGGGCGAAGTAGCCACTCCTGGCAGGACATCACCATGGGTGGTATTAGTGTGCCAGGTTTAGATTGGTACATCTAAGGTGATGGACAGCAGCAGACATTGTGTAGAAGACTGGTGTCAGATATATGTAGTGCAGTGTTCATGCTAACAATGACAACTATTGACACACTGTGCCTTTCCGTGTTTAGAATCAGAGTGCATACAAAACAGCCCTTTGCTACTAAGTGTGTGAGCATGCCCAGTATGACGTTGTGTAGATGCACACATAGTGCATTCCAAACGGCCGTGTGCTACTAAGTGTGTGAGCATGCCCAGTGACACCTTGTGTCGGTTATGTGCCTCTATGTGTATGGGCATGGCCATTGTAACCTTGTATAGTGATAGCGGTCATCCAGGAAACAGATGGCCATACCCCACTTCAGGATGGATACCTACATTAAACGCACTGGTTCACAGGTATGTACATCGTAACTGCCAGCATCTATGTCGATGTCCGCATTCCTAGAAGGTCATATTGACAATCTTGAAATGTGTAGTGTCTGTGGCATGTCACATATCTATGTAGTGTTGTAATAGTGGTCCGTAGATAGGCAGCTGTCCTGATCACACCACTGGCGTGTGTTTGTCTCCATCTGCCTGGGGACAGAATAATTCTTTTACACTGCTCACACACCTTACAACCCCTATCGGCGTCTTTTCCATTGCTGATGATGTCACCCACCTAGAAGTATGCCTCTGGTAGTGCTGTGTCCCAGTAATCTCGGTAGCGCATTCTGTAACTGCATAATGCTATAGTGTGATAAGGTAGTTAGGTCTGTGTTCTAATCCTAGCCATGCCAACTGTGTGTGTGTGTGTTTCCATCTGCCTCGAGACAGAATAATGCTTTTAGACTGTTCACAGTCCATACAATCCCTATCGGCGTCTTTTCCATTGCTGATGATGTCACCCACCAAGAAGTAGGCCTCTGGGAGTGCTGTGTCCCAGTAATTTTGGTAGCGTGTTCTGTAACCGCGTAATACTATAGTGTGATAAGGTAGTTAGGTTTGTGTTTTAATCCCAGCCATGCCAACTGTGTGTGTGGGTGTTTCCGTCTGTCTGGGGATAGAATAATGCTTTTAGACTGCTCACACTCCATACAATCCCTATCGGCATCTTTTCCATTGTTGATGATGTCACCCACCTAGAAGTATGCCTCTGGGAGTGCTATGTCCCAGTAATCTCAGTAGCACATTCTATAACCGCGTAATGCTGTAGTGTTAAGGAAGTTAGATCTGTGTTCTAATCCCAGCCATGCCAATTGTGTGTGTGTGTGTGTGTGTGTGTGTGTGTGTGTGTGTGTGTGTGTGTGTGTGTGTGTGTGTTTCCGTCTGCCTGGGGACAGAATAATGCTTTTAGACTGCTCACACTCCATACAATTCCTATCAGCGTCTTTTCCATTGCTGATGATGTCACCCACCTAGAAGTATGCCTCTGGGGGTACTGTGTCGCAGTAATCTCTGTAGCACATTCTGTAACTGCATAATGCTGTAGTATGATAGAATATACAGGTAGATGCTCTATTCCAAGGCATGACAGTTGTGTGTGTGGCAGTCATATTCTAGGTGTTGGTATCTGTGAGTGGATAGCTCCACTATGTGTTGAGTGTGTTTTGTTGTTTTCCTATATAATGTCCATAAATGTCACAATCGCCCAAGAGACTGGGTTGGCAAGACATACACATACATTTGCCAATAGGTCTGGTGAGTAAATGTTAACAGCCCTAATCTTACCTTAATACAGTCTGACCCGTGTGATGCAATGAAACACACTTGCCTTGATAGTAACACCAGTGCATAATGCAGGAGGTGCATGTAGTCTCCTTTTCATTCATATCTAATGCTTTCATGTCACGTGGTCTGCTATTGTTCTATATATTCTATATCTACGTATGTGTGTGTATATGTATATGTGTGTGTGTGTGTGTGTGTGTATATAAATATATATATATATATATATATATATATATATATATATATATATATATATATATATATATATATATATATATATATATAGATATATATATATATATATATATATATATATATATATATATATATATATATATATATATATATATATATATATATATATATATGTGTGTGGACATTAGCACACATAAATCTACATGATGGAATACATGCCCTATACTGTTGAATGCCTGTGCTGGATGATCTGTATGTTATCATCTTGGATGTATGTATATCTGCCATGGTTTAGTGGTAAAGCACATCATCTGTGGTGTGCAGGGTCCCGAGTTCGAGGCATGTAGAGACCAGTTATTTTGTTGCTGGGAAGAACAAGGGACATAGAATACGGAGATAGTAAGGCACTTTTAACCAGTTGTGTGCAGATCTGCACGACAGTAAGCAGTGGTTATTATTTTGGAGGCTCAGTATGGGTCATGTAACTATGCATTAGAAGACAATACTATGCAAACGAGGTGGAAAATAGTGAATCCCGTGTATCCCTAGGGTGTGATGCAGATCCCAAGAGTGTATGTGCATAGATAGCTGGGTGCAGGACTCGAATATAGGTGAAAGCATGGGGTGCTGTCAGGCATACTGTATGTACATTGGAGCCCTGTGTCGCGGGGTTGCTCCTGCCTTAGCATGCCTAAGCTAGGGGTGTGTCTATACCTGCCTAGTGCAATTGGGAGGAACAACAGCAGTAGGAGAGTAGTCAAGGTGAACAAGCTGCGCAAACAGGTGATAATTAACACAATCAGCAGATTACAGGCCCAGACTGGCCCAGAACACAACGATAAAGTGAGCAAGCACCATACACATGGGTTTTTTCCACACTCAACACCACCGGTGTATACATGTGGGGAAATTTTATGAAATAATCCAACGAAATGAAAAGGGCTGCAGCAGGCAACATAGACCAACATGTGCAGGAGGCGGAGGGTGTTGAGGATGTGAATGCTGCCGAACAACCCTCAGTGAGGAGACAGAGAAGACTTTACAGACCCTGGGTAACCTACCAGTGGCTACATGAGCTAGAGATAGTGGAGCGCTATGGAGTGGACAGAGACCTCTTTCAGCAGATTGTTGAGCTGTACCAGCCACACCTGACACATCGAACAGGCTGAGGGAAACCCATCCCAGTGGATATCAAGGTATGTGTAGGCCTAGGTATACTAGCCACAGGTACCTCCCAAAGCACTACTGGGAATATCATGGGGATCTCACAGGCATCTGCATCCAGAGTATTCCACCAGTTCCTAGATGCCATGCCACCACATGCCAGTGAGCACGTACATTTCCTCAACACATGTGAGGTGTTGACTAGCAATATGCGTCTCTTCCACCAAATGGCAGACTACCTTGGGGTAGTGGGTGCTATAGTCTGCACACACATATGTATCAAAGCACCACCCGGTGAGCGGGGTAGGGACTACATTAACCGCAGGGGCATCCCCTCCATGAACTGACAGGTCATATGCGATGCCCAGGGCATTATACTGAATGTGTGCGCTGGCTGCCCTTGAAGCTATGGCGATTCCGATATATGGCATATGACGCAACTGTACCACACCTTTGCCAATATGGACATCCCCTATGGTTACCTAGTGGGGGATGCTGGTTACCCACTGGAGCCGTGGCTGATGACACCCATCAGAAATGCACACACACCTGAACAACTACGCCATAATGAGGCACACGCACAGGCAAGACATATAATTGAGCATGTGTTTGGAATGCTCAGGTCACGGTTCCAGTGTCTGGACACATCAGGTGAAGCCTTGCAGTATTCACCAGCTACATGCACCCAAATTGTTATGGTATGTGCTATGCTACACAATATGATCCTGCGGAAACAGTTGCAGCAGGAACAGCATGGGGCAGGCCACACAGCCCCACACCAATGCCAAGGCCTGTACAGGTACAGGGTGACTCGGAGGAGGAACTACCTGAGCCAGACCCAGTAGGCAAAAGGAGGCATGCCCAGAATGACCTGGCCTTGACAAAGAGGCAAAGCATAGCATATGCACTGACACAGTAGGTACTCAGGGAATGTCACCCTCTCTGACTCACACAGACAGTAAAAGGGATGCCAAACATGACACTACCTATGCTCAGCCATGTATAGGAAGTGCACTGTGTGCATCTGACATAGGCAGCCTTCCAGCACCATCCTCAGGTCTGGCACACCCTCAAGGTAAGTCAATTAACCTACCAATTGGCAGTTGCATTAGAATGTGTTTTACCTGTAGCTATGGTATGGATGTGAGCATGCAAGGGAATTTGGTGGACGAATGTTAGGGCAGCGGACAGTACACATCCATAGTGGCACCGTGACATCTGTAGCACATACCGGGGTCACAATAGTAGCCAGTAGTACACAGGGTGTCCTAACCCTCTGAGGGTTATGGGCTGAACATCATGTGTGTCCATACAGCCCACACAAGTCTCAACCAGCTGAACAGGTGTAGACCAACACAGACAAATGCTGTACAATGGCCTCTGAATATGCCCAATGGATGACACCACCCCACCACAGACACATACAGACAGACTACAGCAGGCCAGGCAGTTGGATGTAGGTTGTGAAGGCCAGGACGTCTGAAACCAATATGTTGGTAATTAAAGGTAGGATCTGGAGTACACTGGTATGCCTCTAGCCAGCACATTAGGCAGGTCCACACAAATAAATGGCATACCTGGCATACCAGTACAGTAGTAGTAAAAGTGTACAACAGTCAGCTGTGTCTCTCTTCCAACATACACATGTAACAGTCATGTGCGCTCCCCCCCTCCAGTGCTGTGTAGGAATGTGGATACAGTTGGATGTCCCCCACGCTGTGCAGAAATGTAGCAACAGTCAATGCCACATGACCGATGGATACCCTGCAGACACAGCATGCCACCTGTCAGTGTACAACGCAGGGGTCGGCACCACAGTACTGACTACCTGGACACGTAACACATGCAATCCAGTTGACCATACTGGGCATGCTCAAACACATGAAGATATGATGGTAATGTCAGTCGACAACATGCTTAATGGTCATACTGGGCATGCTCACACACTTACACAAAAGACGGCCAGGTCTGCAAACAGCAGTGGTCCAGACATATCTGCTGGTACATTGCTATACTGTTGGAAGACTGTGCTGTATGGTATGTGTGTGGTACTGTCTATTGTCTGTATATTTGCCATGGTGTATTGGTAATTCAGATTAGCTGTGTGTGCAGGGTGTTGCTACCAACACTTGCAAAGGATGTTTTTTTGTTTGCGACCAGAACAAGGCCATTGGATACGGAGTGAGTAAGGCACATTGCAGCAGTTGGGAGCGATTGTGCATGGGTTTGTGC
>NC_056734.1:32420897-32440897 GCF_019279795.1 Protopterus annectens | reverse complement strand
TTATGTGGGTATGTGCTGGTGATGTTTCTGTACATGTGTATTGCACATTTTAATATTCATATGTTTGTGTGATTGTGTTCTACAGTATGGCCTGTCAGGTTGTATTGCAGATGTGTATGTTTGCTCTTTGTGTTTCTTTCTGATTCACCCACTGCTCCCTCATACACCTCCAGTTCACCTATTGTGCATCCAACACAGTCTCCCCTTTGTGGATTATTACATTACCCGTCCCCCCATACCCATATTCCACACACTCCATCCATCCCTTTTCTGGTTAATGGCTCATGGCACAGTCAAGGGAACACATTGCATACACTACATATCTCTGGTACCTGTATGGTTGTGAAGACTACCCTAGCATTTTTCACCTTCCACATGCTGTACATCACGCACATAGGTACACGCAAATACTTATCTTTCATGACAGGGTAGGTAGACCTGGGTAATACCCGTTCATCTTTGGCCCATCCTGACAAGGATGCCTTGGACCACAAATGGGCAGATTTTGGGTGAATGCTCTGACCATTGGTAGGGTTGCCACCTTTTCATAAGGCCAGGATGGGATATATTCCGGACACACATCAGATTTTACAGGCCAACACATACCCACGGTCAGTACAACGGATAGTACTTTTGTTTTATGCCTAAATGTAAGCTTATTGTTGTAGCAGTTTAGATGCTTCTTCTGTTTTGTTTACTTGATTATTCGATTTCTTGTAACATGTAGGTATGTTACATATGGAAATAACTATTATATGTGACTATTACATGAGATGTGGGACATAATTATGTCATACGGTCGCAGGATATTTTGCATTTATAATGGTTTTGGTATGGACACAACTGCCCAGATGGGTACTGTCCCTCACAATGTGGGACAGGTGGTAACCCTGACCATTGGCCTAGACTTAGCTATTGGTGGCAAGCTAACATGATGCGTTTTGCTTCCACTTGGTATAACTATCAACACTGCATTGAATACAGGCACGGGTTTTAAATGTCTTATCCAGCTACGTGCATTTGTGTTTGCTTCTTATTTTTGTGTTCGTAAGAAATATCTTGCATGCTTTGCATATGTTTCAGTATCCATGGACAATGGCAGGTGTGATTACTATTGCAAGCAGGCTGTAATATTCAGCATTTTAGGTTGCATGTAAACAGCCATGTTCACGCCTCCATGCGGCGCTTCGACACGCCCCATGCACTCATGCACATTTTCTATGCACGTGGATGTGGCGGCAGAGCGCCTTCATTAATATGCATATGGCACTACTGCATCATCTGCATGCTGCATGGTCAGCGCAAGCCTAACGCCAGTCTTGCGCCAATTCTTCATGAATCCCGGGGACTGTGTAAAATTTTACTTATTGTAATTTTACTTACTGTGGAGTTTTTCTCCCCTGGGCCTCCACTGAAAATGGACCTGTGTCCAGTCGGACCATCCCAGTTAACAAATGTAAAATAAAATAAAATAAAAATAAATAAAAGTGCAAAACCAGAGAACAACTAGCCACAAATGCATGCTGGTTATGTTGTTGGCATCAAATAGGAAAGCTTTTCCATTTGCTAATATATGTTGTATCTTTCGGCTTTTCCCAGTTAGGGGTCACCACAGTGGAACTCCGGTCCACTAATGATTGGCAGTAGATTTTTACGTACCAAGTTACCAGCTCTGATGCGCAACCTTCAATGAAGGTGCGCCCATTCACTCATGTCTCCACACAGAAGACGCTTTAGCTGAGAATCGAAAAGGACAACATCTTACTGTGAGGCGACAACACTACCGCAGGAACACCTTTTCTAAAAGCTTTCTTGCCTCCAGTATACCTACTAAATGTCCTCAGTAAACAGGTGCCTAAAAGGATTTAAGATCCTATCAGCCAGACAGTCAACTGAACATGAATGATGTTGGGGTGTATCAAACACCCTTGTTCTTGTGTGAGTAGATCCATTCTGTGGAACTAGCTTGTGGTAATTGCCCCTGGTCATTTCCCAAATGAAGGGAAAACCACAGATGCTAATCCAGAAGGGAGTCAACACAGTGATCTTGGAGAACTTTTTCTGAATCTTCAGAAGTATCCTGGATATCAGTGGAATGGGTGAAAAAGCATACAGGAACATTCCTGTCCATGGAAAAGAAAAGGCATCAGTCTTCCTTGCCTTTTTGCATTGAGTCCTGCAACAGAATATTGCCAGTTGATTTTTTTGGAAATGAGGCAGGTAGGTCTACTTGAAAAATACCCCACAGATGGATCAAATCTTGGAAGACCCTCTGATGTAGTTAACATTCATGCTCTGGTTCTGCTCAGCTTGTCTGTCTTGCAGTTTTGCTCTGATGGGATGCAGGATGCCTGTAGAGTGAGATTGTGCTGAGAAGCTGTATCCCAAGCTAACATGGCTAAAATGCAAAGGGGGTATAAATTAGTCCCCCATCCCCTTATTTGTTGATATACTACATGACTGCAGTATTGTCTGTAACAGGTCTCAGGGACCAAGGATGATTCAGGGAGTTCAGTTCCTGGATCTGGGCAAACATCTCCTTGATGTTTATATCTTGTCTATCCTTGGTGTCCTAAACCTCCTGTACTTTTATCACTCTTGAAACTGCTTTCCAAGCAAAGTCTGAACTATCTGTGGTGACTGACTGTTTTGGAACAGGGAGGGATAATGGGAGACCTGAATTTAACATCTGTTGTCTCCACCAAAATATTTCTCTTACCACTGTATCTTTCTCATGTGGAGTTTTACCAGTTGTATCATGAGAATAATAGATGCCATTATACCCCAAATTATGTGCTATTCCCTCACAGTGATGGAGGTTTGAATGGAAACCTTAGAAATAGAGATCTATTTTTCATGTGGAAGAAAAACTCTTTGAACTGATGTGTCTAGTTAACATCCCAGGAGCACAATCATGTGTGTGGAAGTCAAGAAAGAATTTTGAATTTTCTCTTGGAATCCCAGCTTGTGTTTCTTGCCAGAAAAAAGATTCCCGAAACATTGAAAAAGACTCTAAGCAAGTTGTCTAATTATGGAAAAATTTAGATAACTTGTATCTTACGAGCTATAATTGGAGCTAGACAATTTGTGAACACTCTTGCTGCAGTGGATAGTCCTAAAGGTAAGGCAGAGAAGTGATAATGTGATCCAGACACATAAAACTTTAAAAACACATGAAGTCTGGATGATTTGGGATGTGATGATATGCATATTTTTAAGTGTAGTGTTACAGGAAACTTGAAAGAGGAAGAAGTAACAGGCTATGAAGTGACAACATTTTTAATATTGGCACTATCACAGACAGATTAAGGAAAGAAACATCCAGAACTGGTCTCTGAGCATTTCCTTTGTTTGATACTGGGAAAATCTTTGAATATATAAAAGCCTTCCACACATGGGAAGGAGAAACTGGTTCTATCACTCATTGGGGGAGTATGTGATGAAGAATAGATGGAAACAAGAGTATGATCTGAAGGATTAGGAATGGCACTCAGGAAAGGAATAATTTACTCCCACTGTCATCTGTAACCCTGATGAATGATTTTCAGAACCCATTTATATGAAACAATCTTTTTCCAAAGAGAAAATGGAGATTTAGAACCCTTGTCTTTTTACCTGAATTTTGCTGAGACTACTTATTCTGCTTTTTGCCAAAATGGGATAAGGAAATTAAAAAATTCCATTGGAAAATTTGGAAAAGGTGGGCTGGAAATATTAGAGATTCTCTGGATTAGCTTGTCATTTTCATCACACCTCTCAACCACCTCTGCAGCAGAGAGGCCAAACACTAGATCTATATCCAAGGGAGAGTTTAAAATCTAATTTTTATCATCATTTGGGAGATTTCTGAGAATGCAGCCATGCAAACCTCCAAATATCAGTACCAGTAGCCATTGCCCTGGAAAAGGTATCAACAGAGGCATACACACATTTTAAACAATGAATAGTGACCTGTGCAATATAAGAAACTAAGTTATTTGAAGCAGATTTCTCTCACAAGAACAAACTGTAGATAACACATTACTGATAATTTCACAATTTATCAGAACAAACTTTAACATATGAACCTGACAATTCAGAACTCTGAAAGTCAACGTCGCAGAAGTATACATTATTCTCTGTACCGTTCAAAGATTTACCCATCCTTATCAGGAAGAGTAAGACTGGAATTAACTAAGTGCTTATCAGTAGTGGGTTCAACTAAAGCTATGGCTGTTTGGTCAGATTTGGGAATATTTATAACAATTTAAAAAAATGGGGTACTATGTACATCCTATTTGCCTTTTTAGGGTTAGCTGGCTGACTGCCAAGAAAACTGCAGGCAGTTAAAACACAAATCTTCTAAAGCTAACAGAGCAGGATGAGTGAGTGTAAGTTCCAGAAAATCTTTCTGTAACAACACATAATATTTTTGAGGGACTGAGAAATTTCACTGTTTTCCCTTTGAAAACACTGGTACATTCTAACAATAGTCTCACAAAAACAGAACCCCCTACAGGGAAATCAGAAAATGAGCTCTCCTCTGAGCCTTAATCAGAAATCTGACGGGAAAACTCTGTGTCTGTCACTGTAGCTTCCTGTTCAGATTCAGAATCCTGAAATTCTTCAGCAAAATATGAACCCATGTTTGTTTTACCAGATACTACTTCACAAAAAGTCTCAATAGACTGAATTAAACCCTGAGTTAGACCTAGTAAACTAATCCTAGCCAAAGAAATGCGAGGAGGAGTAGATACATGCTTGGTTTTTTGTTTCTTTTTGGCAGGAAAAATGGGACCAACTGTGTTACTATTGGCAGCAGCTTTTTCCCTGTGATAGGCACAGCATTATGATGCAAGGAAACCTTCCCTGTTCCCGCTCCATGAGCTGACAAGAGTGAATATCCCTTGCCCACTGAGGGGACCCCAACAGCCACAGACGATATGGATAACTCCTAGTCTATAGTGGCTGCAGGTGTCACACCAGAGGGTTCTGGGGTAAAATATGAATAGTCTGAGGTACAACAAATGGTCATAGCAGAGTCACTCATCTATGGGTGAGGCAAATTGTTAGCTTGCTGTGGTGACAAAGGTTGTTTGCTTATTTATTTATTTATTTCTTTATTTTTTTCATTTTGTGGCTAGAAGAACTACTGGCCATAAGACAAGTAGTCTGTCCATGGTCAAGCTTAAAATGGTGCCTCTTTCATGGGGAAGACAAGCAGCAATTGCTGGTAAACACTGCCAGTCCAAAAAATTACATTTTTGACAGAAAATCACAGTAAAAAGCATTTTAAAATGTCATGCCAGCCCCACTAATGAAAAATTAACAAATTTTCTCGTCAGAAAAAAATGTTTTCTATTAATCTATACTGCTTTTAACCTAACAGGAAAAAAAATATTGCTCTATTTTTAAAGTACGGTACAGTCTTGAGACAGTCTGTTAAAATAAAACACTTCTGGCTTTAAAATAACTTTCCTGAATAAGAAAGTAATACATTATAAACAACATTAAGAAAATACAAGTTTTTCCCCCAGAGGGAACTTATCTGCCCAGTAAAGGAAAGCATAAACAGAATGCCAAACATAGAAAGCCACACAGGAGTGTACTGGCAGCAGTAAAGATCAGAAAGACTTTGTATCTAAGCTTGCCTTTTAGCTCAGCTTGAGCTGCTTGATAGTTTGTGGGAGGTGCTTTGAAGCTTTGGAAGCTGTCCAGCTGTTATATCCTTGACAGGATACAACCCATATAGTTAAGGCTACTACAGCAGCGATCAATATGAAGAATGTGTAGTGTGTCACCTATTGGTTCCCCATGTTTTTTGATACCTACCACTAAGATCAGCATGTAGACCTCTGCTAGAAGGACAATTAGTAATGACAAAACTAAAGCATAGGTCATAGCAAAGATATTTTGGCCTAGACTACTGAAATAAGTTGAAAACCTATATGCTGGATTGAGAAAGCAGCCTCTAATACAGGTTTAAAAAGTATTTGATGCCAGTGGTATCATTCAGATATATTGTAATGAACATTGTTAGGCCATTGGTAAAATTCATTAATAGATATCAATACATTGTGATTATTTAATACTATGCAAGTTAATGACATGAAAGTTCTCCACTATATAAAGCTATATAGCCAGGGAACTAGTCTTATTATTTTCTGTGGTAGTGATACCAAAGGAAATAATTACTAATCAGTGAACCCACTATCTTTATAGCAATAACCCACGCCTGGGTGTGGGTAATGCTAACGCCAACCGTGGGTAAATTTAGCATTACCCACACCCAGAAGTGGGTTATTGCTATTATACCATGACATTATTTAAGAAAAGAAACTATTACTTTTCTTAAATAATGGCATAGTATAATGCCTGTTTGCTGCCCTTCCGCAGATGTCTGGCATCCGCGGCAGTTCTGATGTACTGCGCGCCTGCGCAGTACATCAGAGTTGAGCAAAAGCAACGGAGAAAGCAAGATCTCCGTTGCTTTTTTTTAGTGTTTCGCTATGTTAAATGAGTTTAACATAGCGAGACAGTTTTAAAATAAGCAACGGAGATCTCCGTTGCTTATTTTAAAGCTGTCTCGCTATGCTAAACTCATTTAATATAGCGAAACACTAAAAAATAGCAACGGAGATCTTGCTTTCTCCGTTGCTTTTTTTTTAAACACTGTCTTGCTATGTTAAATGGGTTTAACATGGAGACAGTTTTAAAATAAGCAACGGAGATCTCCGTTGCTTATTTTAAAGCTGTCTCGCTATGTTAAACTCATTTAACATAGCGAGACAGTGTTTTAAAAAACCGAGTTATACTAATGGAAAAAAGTCCGGGCGACCGGACCTTTTTCCATTAGTATAACTCAATTTACAACGGGCACGCTGGCCAATCAGCGTGCACGTTTTGGGGGGGGTCATGGTATAATACAGAATAATGCACTAACCATACCAGTGCAAAATGGTCTTTAGCTCACCATCCCTAGATGGATGTATTGGTGGAATGTTTTAACTGAATACTAAAGTTCATGCTAAGAAAAGTTACTGAGGAAGTAAACAGAAACTACAAGCAGTTTATGCCATACCTATATTTGTCATTAGACAAGTACCATAAGCCTCAAACAGATTCAGTCCTTTTGAGTTATATGTCAGACACCATTTTGTATTAACAGTTACTGTCAGATAATGCTGAGAAGAAAAAGAGAAAAAACGATTGAAAAGCATCATAAAACACTATAGCCACTAATATAAAAGGCTGAAATAGAGATTTCCATTGCATGGGAACACAAGAGAAGAGCTTAAGCTGGAAAAAAGGGATATGAAATAAAAATTAAAGGAATTTAAAGTTGGAGACTATGCATTTGTTTTGATCCAAGCAGTGGAAGAAAAAAACATTTGGCTGAATGGTACGGATAATTTGAAATAAAAGAAGAAATAGACAAGGCAAACTGTAGTGATACAGGTAATAGAAAGCCTGAACAGATGAACCATATGATGTTCTCAATCCATAGAAGGAAACTGTGTTAATTACTCTGGATTAGTTAATCTTATAAAGAAAGATAACTGATCGTTATTCTTGCAGTTCAGATAAATGATACACTGTCCATGCCACAGAAAGAAGAAGAAATAAAATATTTCCTGTATAAAACATGGACATGTTCTCAGAACTACCTGGCAAAAGAAATGTGATTCAACACCATACTGAAACTAGTCCAGATGAGAAGGTTAATTAAAATCCATACTGAATACCAGAGTCACAATGAAACGCACTACCATCAAAAGTAAAAAAAATGCTTCAGTTATGGATACCCAATGAGACAAAAAATGGGCAGAAAAGCCCCACCGCATTTAAATCATCCAATTTGTTCTGAGGAAGAGGATGACAAGCATTCATAGGCTCGGGAAGAACCCTACAGACTAGGAATCCCAATCACCCGTCTTTTTCCTTAGCAAGAGTTGAGTGAGAGACAGCAGGTCAGTTTACTGGTCCTGTGAGAAAACCTACCAGTTTCACAGACTTTTAAAAAAAACGATGTATCTAATGTTTTCTCAGATAAGAACTTAGCAGAGCTGAGACTATTTATCCTGCTATTGAAAGAAAATGCGTAACTAACAAGAGGGCACTTTGTTCACTATAAGGCAATCTGTTACGAAGACAATTCACACTAGTGATGAACCATGCCCACCTAACCTGAACACAATTCACACTAGTGATGAACCATGCCCACCTAACCTGAACACAATTCACACTAGTGATGAACCATGCCCACCTAACCTGAACACAATTCACACTAGTGATGAACCATGCCCACCTAACCTGAACACAATTCACACTAGTGATGAACCGTGCCCACCTAACCTGAACACAATTCACACTAGTGATGAACCATGCCCACCTAACCTGAACACAATTCACACTAGTGATGAACCATGCCCACCTAACCTGAACACAATTCACACTAGTGATGAACCATGCCCACCTAACCTGAACACAATCACACTAGTGATGAACCATGCCCACCTAACCTGAACACAATTCACACTAGTGATGAACCATGCCCACCTAACCTGAACACAATTCACACTAGTGATGAACCATGCCCACCTAACCTGAACACAATTCACACTAGTGATGAACCGTGCCCACCTAACCTGAACACAATTCACACTAGTGATGAACCATGCCCACCTAACCTGAACACAATCCACACTAGTGATGAACCGTGCCCACCTAACCTGAACACAATTCACACTAGTGATGAACCATGCCCACCTAACCTGAACACAATTCACACTAGTGATGAACCATGCCCACCTAACCTGAACACATCACCAACAGGATGGGAACACAAAGCTTTGAGACCACAGTGCTTGTGTTCTTAAGAGACGAGGAGGCGGCTTTTACCCTCACAACAGACTGACCCCGAAGAAGAGTTTAAAGGAAGAAGTTGAACAAAATGTTCTTATTCAGACTTTTATTAAGAAAACTATTTGTTGTAATGCCTAAATAAGGATAGAGAGGAAGTAGTCCATTGACTGTTAATAGCCAAACCTTTCAGAAATCTAGCAGATTAGCACTTAGCCATGTACTTGAATAAATATCTAGGAATGGGAAATTCTAAAGTGATGATCCTAGCAAGAGTTTTACTAGCAGGAATAATGAAAGAAGTTGAGAAATATTATGCTGGATGCCTTCATTTCAGAATAAAGGTCATTACTCAAGCTTTATTAATCTGTTGACTCCAAAGCCAATCACCAACATGTAATTTGAAATTGTTACTTTGGACATTGTTGGGCCATTGGTAAATCAAGCAACTTTTTTTTAATATATTTTAGTTATTTAATACTGCGTGATTACATGCCCTGAAGCTATCCCATTATGCAAGGTTAATGCAAGAATTATAGCTAGGGAGCTATATTATTTTTTACAGGGCACGAGAAAATACTCACAGACAATAAGCTCCTTTTATGTCCAGAATAATGCACCAGTCATGCCAATGTGTTAAGGTCAAGCAATTGAAAACCTCAATGTTGATCAGTGTAATGCTATAACCAAACATTAAAGTATATGCTGGAAAGAGTTATTGAGAAAGGTGGCAAAAAGTAGGACCAGTTAATAATTAAGAAAATATTCAACAAGCTTAAGTCCTTTTTTCAATTATTATATGGCATGTGCCGCTAAACAGTGCAAGGAAAAACTTGGAAAAATACAAAAACTCTTTTAAGAGTGTAACTGGACTTGATACCAACATGCATGATGGGCTAAAAGTGGTCATAATCTGTCAATAACTGAAAGCTTCACAACAAGGGTTGTTTAAGGTAAAAAATGAAAACTAGAATGTAGGAACTTATACATGGAGACCAGGTGCAAACTTTTTTTTTATCATTTCAGCAGAAAATAAATGTTTGGTTAAATTGAAAGGCTCCATTTGATAGAATAGAAATGTTAAATTATGTGAACTAAAGAGTTAGGCTGGTAAGAGAACACCAGGGGAGGTACACCTTATCAATCACCATTTTGTATGAAGTACAGGGGTATGTAGTTAGTTTAGCAGTCGAGACTAGTAATTTTTAGCAAAGAAAGAAATAAAACTGATATCTTTGTCTGTGGATCAGGTAGCCATACACTATCTAAGTGCAAGAAACAAGAAATAAACACACTTCTGCTAAGGAGAAAAGAAATATTTTTAGAGCTGCCTGACATAAAATACCTGTAAGAACACCACACATCACAAAGAAGGCCTATCCATGAAGTATGAAAGAAATCTCTTAAAACAGGGATAATCGAGCAATCAAAAAAGTGAGTGCAACAGACTCACAATGATCTTTAAAATGAAATAAAACAATCATGGTCTCTAATGACATTTAGTGGTTGAAGAGGATTTCAAGTCTTAGCTACTTGCCCAATGCCTAGGTCTGAGGAAATGCTAGAATGATTGGAGAAGGTAAGAATCACATTAAATGCGCCACAGCCATTTAAAATACGGCGCTAGTTTAGGTCTAGTCACCACAATGCAGATAGTCTATTCAAGGTTTATAGGAAAATCTATGGGCATAAAACTAATTGGCTCAAGCAGGGCTGTCAGTTATAGTACAGAATGGTAAATTTTGTCAAATAAATGAGGGTATGCAGAAACAATAGCATTTATACAAATTTCTATTTAGTGTGTACCAGTATTTCTTTAATTTTTCATCACTTCCCAGAATTTGGCTAGATATGTATTTCAGTATCAGATTAGTGAGTGCAATAAGAATTTAGTCGAATAGTGGGGGTGAGGAGATGGTTGTGTTGTTAAGTTACATGTGTGTAAGTGGGCTTCAGTGACCTAGGTAGTGAGACATTTTTCTGTGGTACATTTGGTTGGAAACACATGGCTGAAGTCACATTCAGCTGCAGAAAACTATGGCTATTTCAAATTCTTCATGGGTAAAGAAAAGAATGCAGTGTCATGCCCACAACTTCAAGAACCAGATGCACAGGGGGAAAATAATGTTTATGGTCCCCAAGGCACCATGAGACAGCAGGCAATATGGCAGGTATCAGCAGCAGCCTGGCCAGTGGGTATGTTAGTGGCAGTAAATATGTAGTGGACAATGGACACTGCCTTTATAATTTGTGTATGTGGACCACTACCCCCTTCATAGTGTCTAAGGAATATTACTTCAACTGCATACTGGAGCATAAATGTGACTACAGTATCATGCCGGATTTCCTCCATACTGTAACATACTTCTGCATGTTGTAGTTATATAAACATGTACTGTGCTCTGAGCACAACACTCATTACTCCTGCTCCCATGACTTGGTTATTAAAACCATGGACATGGCAGTGTGTGCTTCTATCTGCACACTGGGAATTTGGAGCAGCCATATTCTCTGCAGCTAAATGTCACTTCAGCCATATGTCCCCAACCAAATATATCACAGAGAAATGTCTTTCTGCCTAGGTGCCTGAACCCGTGCAAGTGATTATATTTCATCACTGTTTCCTCTTTGCTTCATGTCTCTAATAGTCCATCTAGAAGGCAAGTTATATACTGCAGTCTTTTGTTTTAGCTGAGGGTCGGGGATGGAATGGAGTCAGTAGCAGGAATAACGGCTAATGCTTAGGCAGCTACAGTACCTTAATGTAGACTGTTTCCTGCAGGAGCTGTGGTGAGGGATGGAAGAAATATTCCAACTTGCTTGGGATAAGGGTAGGGTTAGTAGATATACTGGCTCAAATGTGTGCTATAGGCAGGAAGAAAATGCATAAAGCAGAGGTAATGTAACTGGTATTGTGCTCCATGGACTTTGGGTCTTACTGGAGAATGACGGAAATTCTTGTCTCTGGCAGATGCATGAGAGAGGACTTTTAACTGTAAATAAATTATTTATCAATGGTTTGTTCTCCTGGCGAAGAAATGAGCATTTGAACAACTTGATTCCTTCACTCTGGCATTTTGATCCGAGTACTCAGAATAATGTTTCAAGGGTAGATGGGAAACAAGAATACAGTTTATTATACTACTTTACTGAGCCAATTCCATATTGCAGGCCACAATTACCAAATATGTTCTTCCAGCATGACTTCTCTGAGCTAGCATTGCCTATCAAAGCTGCTGATATTATTAAACTGCAGCACTAAATTTATATAGTGACATCACAAATTCACCTAATACTAAGAAATATTAAAAACAACTACCTAATTAAAGGATTATGCATGCAAGTACATATATGATTCGCTACTCCCAAATGGGGAATACATTTTGGTACTAATCCAGAGAGAAGCTTTAATACTCTTTAGCAAAGTATTAGACTGTCTACATTTCTATATAAAAGAATGTGTCTGAATCTGAGGCTGGAAAGGAAAGGTGTGTGTTACTGTGTACATACATTTCCACTGCTTTGAACAATGTTGCCCCTGTGACTGCATTACTAGTCCATACTGCGACTCACAAATGATGGCATGATCATGATATCTGTGAGATGAAGGGCTATATTTCAGTCCTACTTGATAATAAAGTTACTTCCCATTATGTGCAATACTATTAAGAAATGTAAGTTAACCCCTAAATGTTAATGTTTTATTTAATTACATTGTATATAGTGTGTGTGTTTATATATATATATATATATATATATATATATATATATATATATATATATATATATATATATATATGGGTTACTATCAAATAGTCGAAGTTCAGAATATAAAGCTATCATAATGTAGACTTAAATTATCGAAATTCAGAACGGGAAAGCATTCACATGGTTGAAAACCACACTTTTCAACATTTTTGCGAATCCAAACCTCCACCAAACCAACTTACCCTCTTAACAGAAACTGGTCAGTATGCAACTAAGCTACGTGGGGGGCTTCACGTCCCACACCCCCTGACATGGGGGCCTGTGCCTCCCACACCCCCCCAACTATATATTCTAAGTCCAGGATCACACTACAGTGGGGTAAAGGGCATATACACTGCCACTACTATGTTCGGATTAAATGAAATGTATTGTACTGTGTTTTTGGTGATTTGGGCTTTCAGCGATGACAATGAAATGATTAAGTTCATTTGTTTGAATTGCATTGTACTTTCAACAATCTAAATGGGTGTTTATGACAGTCGACTAAAGGATTTTCCCATATATGATAATCAGGTATGTGACTTTCAAGTATTGGCCTTTCAGCCATTTCATAGTAAACCTATATATATACATATATCTTGAAAAAAAAAAACAGAAATGTAATAAGCCAAAGCATTTGTCCAGCAAGATAGCTCTGTATAATTTTGCAGTCAGGCTTTTCTGGGTAGTAATTTTGCTGTGCAGCTCAAGCTGTCTGGCCATTTATAATGCTTTCCTTCCCCTCAGTGTGAGAAGGTTGCATATTTCTCATAGTATAAGTTCATTGGAATTAATTTCTCTGTCTATGTCTCTCTTTGTTTGCCTGTCTTGAGCCTGGCATTGGAGAATCATTGACATATGTGAGCTTTAGCTGGCCCAGTATTGTCTAATTGACTGTGAGGAAACCATACAATGTAGTTTTATCTTTTTTCTAACATGCAACACATTGAATCCAGCTTTCATTAACTTCTTTCAGCTTGCGTTTGAGTATTTAGACCTGTAATTTATCAGATTGCAAGGGCTTCATTGCAAAAAGGCATTCCCCAAACAGTTTTAAAAGCTGCCGTGTATACCATGATTGAAGAAGATACTTTTTGGGTATTCTAGCTTAATGTAAGATTGAGTTGTTCAAGTCTTGTGAGATTACTGGTGACTAACTGTCAAATAAACTTTTTTTGTGCAGAAAGTGGTCTGTGAAGCTTCCAGTAAGACTTTTTTTCTTCCTCTCAATGCATGGAAAATGCACAATTAATTGACAAGAATTGTTAATTTTCCAACCTTCTTTTAATGGAAAGTTCAGCACCTCATTATCTCCTCAGTCCCTGGTCACACCTTTTGTTGCAAACATATGATGACAAGGGATTGCAGATTATACTCAAACCTGTTCCTCCTCAATCACGCAATAGGAGTTGGCAGCAATAATCATTACATTTTGTAGGATTGCTTGAATATCTGCTGTTGCTTTACTAATGCAGTTCTGAATTGGTTTGTACCATAATTTACATGGTTTGTAGTGGGTAGATTCAGAGATTAATACATCCCACATCGATCCTCTGAGTAACATGTTGTCCCAAAGTCTGCATCTTGTTTCCCTGATGTTCAGGTTAAACACTGTTATTTAGAGAGATGCTCTAGTAAAGACAGGGAGAGATTACAAAGGTTATGTTCTTGAGGTCTATAACTTCCTGTCTTTTTTTATGGTTCAATGCCCTATTCCAGTCCTTGCTTTAGTATTTAGTATCAGTGAATGAGCACATAACAGTGTTAGATTGCAGTCATCAGCAAACTTAGTTGACCACTATTTTGTGATATTGGCTTGATTTTCTGCAGGGTAAATGGCAAAACAGATAGCCCAGCACTGATCCCTGTGGTACCCCCATATTTGCAGAGACCTTTTGACTTTTCTAGGTTTGTATAACAAAGCAAAACTATCTAAGATTTTTATTAACTCTGTGCTCTGGAAATTGCACTGATTGTGAAAGTTTTGGTCACTGTCTGGAAATTTCTAAATGGCAAGAGTCCTCTCATCCTAAAGAAGATTCGTGTCCCATTTCATCTGCTTCACAACTTCAGTCAAGATAGAGAGCATAGATAGTTTTCCTGCAGATTAACGTGGAATTATTTGGCTGCTACTGCTTCAGTTGTCATGCTCCGACTTATCAAACTATTCTGGAACTTCCTTCATTTTTGGCTGCAGAATTTTTGGACTGAACTTACTTGTATAAAATCCTTAAAATAGTATTATTATTATTATTATTATTATTATTATTATTATTATTATTATTATTATTATTATTTTAGAGGAGTGTAGACCTTTATGTTATAATTGACCTAAATGTGGCTGAAATGTTCTGATCCAGAATTTAATTTTTCTGTTTTTTTATTGCATGCATTCCTTTTACTAATCCATATTACTCATTTTATCTACATTGTGTTGTTGCAATGAAAATGTTCTAAATTTTTTAAATTTTTTACATTTTTGATAAGGCTTAAGAGACTGGTCAGACAGCAGCCGATAAGTGATTGGTACATGCCCTCCTTTCCCCTTTTCTGTCATAACCAATATAAGTAATACAGTGCTAATGCAGAAGAATATTTCATAGATTAGTACTAGGCTAACTGCTCTTGTGGGCCATTTTAAGCCTAGCCAGTTATTCCGTGTGAGAATCAAACCCTGCACCTTGTGTTTGTAAGGTAAACACCTTAACCATTATGCCAACCTCCATCCCATCATCAGATGTCCATATCACAATTGCACTTATACAAGAGTTTCATGTCAACAAAGCCCCTGTACTATAAATAATTTTGAAATTTTGGAACAAGGTCTATAGTTGTTATATAAGAAAAAGCCTATAGCTCATTTTTAGAGAGGGAGAGGTAGAATAGATGTTTCTATTTAGCAGGACTGCTCCCTCAGTATTATCTGACTTCTACAAATTAATAACAATTATATATCTATATCTCTCTATATATATGTATATATATATATATATATATATATATATATATATATATATATATATATAAATATATCAAACGACCTTGTGAATGACTGACATTCAGTCTCATGAACAAAACGGGTAACAGACCGATCAGAAATTATCGTAAACCAGTGCAAAAATGTTAAGTCACAAAAAATAGCAACATCCTGTTCACCCCCACCCCTTACTTAAATAAATGAGAAGTGACTTTTTGCATGACTTTGTGTTCACTACAGGTGCTTGAGCCCAACCATTAAAAGCCACTGCTTTAAAGTCAGGAACGCATGCACCTTGACTAGTCTAGGCTGCTGCTCATATTTGAACTCAAACATGAGTTTGGGCAAGCAGTCATGGAGAGGAAGTGCTGCTTGCACTCAAACTCAAACATGAATTTGGGCAAACAGCTTGGGAAGAAGTGAAACTGGTGATTTAGGATTAGTGAGGGGAAGGGTGGTTTAAGTTTAGGATGTAGGAAAAGGATTTTTATGGTTAGGGAATGCAAATGGATTAGGTTTAAGTTTAGGTTTGGGGGGGGGGGGGGTTGGAGCTATAGCCTTTGGGAACAGGAAGGGAGTTTTAGGGTTTGGGGGATTGGAGTTTTTGGTTTAGTGAATGGTTAAGGACTTTAATGTTAAGGACAGAGAGTATTAATTTAGGATAAAGGACTCATGATTTGGGTTGGGAACTAAGTGACAGTTTTAGGTTTTAGAATTAAATTCTAATTAGGCTATGTAGTTTATAGGATCTGGTGTTGGGAGGTCAATGCAGAAATGGGAGATTAGGCTAGTGAGAGTTAAAGCACTTGCTTTTTTAAGCAAGTGACAAAGAATAGGTGTATAGTGAGCTGTTAGAATGCGGGCATCTGTAGTGGATCCCTCTACAGATACCATCTTTTTAACATGTACATAATGTACTTCCATAAAATTGCCTTATTATACCTGCTCTCTCACTTAATTATCTTACAAAATACACATTTCTGAAGCTACATAAATTAAGTGTATTCTGACTTCATTTAATTTAATCTACATATTGTGGTGAAGCATGTCGACTTGTGTGAAATGCATCACAGAGGCAAACAGATAAACATGTATATTATTAAATAGAGGAATATTCCAGTGATCATAAATGTACATTATGTTTTGAAGGACACTTTTTTTATAGAAAATATACAGTATTAAAGTCAGCATTGTTAAGAGAGCATCCTCAAGCAGACGGTAACACTATGCCATTTTTTTTAGTATATCTTTCATAGTTTATTATATGAAATTTAAAAGTAATTACTATGCAAAATGACAGAATAATGGAATGCAAGTAACATATTATGAAGCCTGTGGATATGTGTGTAGGACAACATGGAATGTGTAGCTTTCATTTTGTAAGCCATAATTTATTTTAACCAAGTTCTATCTTTCAGTACAGAAATCTAATAAGTTCACTTCACAATAAAAACTGGCAGTGAGGGGAGTAGGACAGAGTAATAAAATAATAATGAAGGTATCAATATTTAGAACTTCAATCAGCAGAGGTCATTTCCAGCATCAGCAACTTGAAAATGAAAGTGTCAGAAATTCTTTATGACTTCAGACAATTTTTACTGAGATGTGCCATTTTAGATGTACTGGTTTCATTTAATTTGTAACCAAACTACTTTTGTTGCAAGGAATATGGTTTCTGACTATAGCTGGAGTTTTTTTTCTTTATTTTATCCATCCTTTAATTTACAGACATGCTTGTCAATGTTTAGCCTCCAGGCATTTTTAAGAGCATTTTTTCCAAATAGCTCTTTTGTGCATTGTATAGTAAAGAATATAAATCAATGTTAATTCATACTGTTTCTATTGCAAAAAATACATTTGATCCATTCCATGCAAACCTTTGCTAAAATTCCTCCACATTGCTAGGCCTGTCATTTCATTGTAGGCGTGTTATTGTTACAGCAGGAAAAAAGGAAGAAATGAATAAGTTGCAGTGAGCCTTCCCGATGCGGCTTTAATTGTGTTACTCTTATTTACTCATCTCCTCCCGTTCTACTGCACATTCTCTGGTCTCTTCTTTAGCAACATACAATACACATGCCATTTGCCTACCTCTCTTTCTGTTAAAAAAGTTCAGGTTTGTCCATGGTAAAGTTTGACCCTACAGTCTTTGAGCTGTGCCCTATCATCCCCATCTGTTGTTTTTGTGCTTGCTCCAGTATAGAGGATTTAATTATTTTATACATGTTACACTTTCTTCTTGTCTCCTACAGGCCAACACAGTGCACATTGTATGAGATTGTCATGTAGCCCTTCTTGTCCAGTCCCCATGTCATTCTCATACCTTTCGGTTGTACCATTTGACTTCTTTTGTCTCTAGTTCCCTAAAATAGCAGCAATTTCAACAGCAGCCTAAGCAGTGTCCTATATACTGGCACAGTTATGTTTCTTCTTCATCTGATTCCCCCTGTAGATGCACCTCAACATTTTACTGATTTCACTTTGATATTCTGAGACTGAATCCAAAGATTTATAATGACCAGGTGATCCAGATCATTCTCTTATATGATGCTGTTAATTTTACCATCATCCTTTCTGTGGTGGTACTAATTTCTGAGATTTTTTGGCCTTTAATTCTAAGTAATTTTGTAACTGAGCCTTAACTGTTATTAGTCAGACTGTGCTATTTTTTGAGGTCTTCTGTAAACTCTTATTCTATCTAACCTTTGCCCTTTTTATGTACCATCTATGAATAGATTGGATGCTTTTTTAATTAAATCTGGTGATATCGTACTTCAGTATCACAAGGAGTAGTGGACTGAATCTTGAGGAAATTAATTAGCCACCCCTCTGTTTTAAATGTACCCCCCCTACACCATTTGCCTTCTTCCATTTGCGCATTTCTTAATCCACTTGGATAATATCTGCCATACCACCGTATCTCATATTTTGCTAGTTAACCATGTGGTGAGCACAGAATTAGAGGTCTTGGTCAGACTAAGCTATACCACTTCCACTGCGTCTAGCCTGTCCATTTCCAGGACTAGAATCCATGAATTAAGATGTCTTGTCTATCATATTATACTGTCATTCACCTTAGAGGTTGCTGGCCTACAAGAGTACTACTTATCATTCCCTCAGTATATCCTTCACAGCTTTACCTGTTCCATTGGTATTGCTATTAGGTTTGTAGTGACCTGGATTTACCTTTGGTCCTGCCTTGTGAAGCTAAATCACTGATGGCACTTCCCAGTCCTTTCACAAGTCTATTCCTGTTGCATTAGATGCAGTATTATGATATAGGCTGGGAACACTCCATCCATAGTCTTCAAACTTATTTAGCAATGTACTTCAGACCTTCAATGGACTGCGGTGGTGGTGCTGTGGTAGCATTGTCACCTCACAGTAAGACGTTGTCCTGTTCGATTCTCAGCTAGAGCATCTTCTGTGTGGAGACATGCGTGAATGGGCCTACCTTCATTGAAGGTTGTGCGTCAGGGCTGGCAACTCGGCATGTAAAAATCTACTGCCAATCATTAGTGGACAGGAGTTCCGCTGTGGCGACCCCTAACCAGGAAAAGCCGAAAGACACAACAACTTCAGACCTTCTATATTGACTTTTGTCAGTCCGACCAACAAATGTTTTTATAGATCTCTCTTTTTATCAGTCTCTGTCTCTCTGTCCTACATTCTCTTTTCACATTTCCCTCACCTCTCTTCTACCATCTTCACACTATGACATCCCCTCCCATTTTATTTATTTGTTTATTTTTGTCACTACATATATAAAATGAAATTTCATAGGCATAATGTCATTATATAAAAAAGTTCTTTGTTTTTAAAAATATTGTTGTGTAATTAAGCAATAACCCATGAATGAGTGTGGGTAATTCTGGATTTACCCACGGTTGGTGTGGATTGGTCATGAGGGTAAATCCAGCATTGCCCACACCCAGCCATGGGTTATTGCTATTATACAATGACATTATTTAAGAAAAAAATACTTACTTTTCTTAAATAATGTGATAACAACTGCGGTGGTACAGCAGTAGCATTGTTGCCTCACAGCAAGAGGTTCTCCTGTTCATTTCTCGGCCGGAGTGCTTTCTGTGTAGAGTCTGCATGTCCTCCCCGCAGTCGAGTGGCCTCCGAAAGACATGCGTGAATGGGCATGCCTTTGCTGAAGGTTGGGCATCAGGCTGGCAACTCAGAACAATAAAAATCGACTGCCAATCATTAGCGGACCGGAGTTCTGCTGTGGCGAACCCTAACCAGGAAAAGACAAACAACAACTTTTTCTTAAATAATGTCATATAATGACTACATGCTGCCCTTAGGCAGGTATCCTGGCGAATTTCTGATGTACTGCGCATGAGTAAGGGTTGTGTTCCCAAGCTTACACAGTACATCAGTGCTGTGCAGAGGTGGTAACAGAGAAAGGAAGATCTCCGTTGCT